>NC_090926.1:680801141-681104172 GCF_040938575.1 Ambystoma mexicanum
CTCAAGGCTCACAATGTTGGTAGATACGGGAAGGAAGGGACAAGAAAATGAAAGGTTTTTCTCAAGATGACATCAATAAATCACATGGAAAGCCACGATCAGAACTCTGGTCTCCTGTTCCAAAGTTCACAATTTAGCCACTAGACCACATCTTCTTGCAAGTCAAAGGTCACATGAATTTTCTGGAAAAGGCAAGAGCCTCGGAAAGACTGGTGGGCTGTGGGAGAGCCACTCACCTTACTCTTCTCTGCCCTAGACCTACCAGCCCATTAACACATCGTCTGAAGACCCTCATCCCAGTCCTCAAATATAAGGTTCTCTGACTTGTTCCAGAAGATACAGAGTCTTTCTTCTACTACTGCCCTCAGGTACCATGACCGCAGCACTCTGGGTCTACTCCCTCTTTTACCGAATACAGGGTTATAGGAGCCGATCTGTCAGTTATGGTTCATCTATTAACCTAGAAAGGGCACGTCATGCCGGGGGACCTTTCATGGCTGAAGAGTGTTCAGCGTAGCAAATGGCAGCCTGTGGGAAGGAGTTCCATTTGTGGTGGGTGGGGCCTGGTGCCGCTGTGGAAGAATGCAGCTCTAGATTTGATAAGGGCAGGGCCATGGGGCCAGTAGAAGCTGGGTCCTTGTCCTTACTGCCCTCTTCAGGAAACATTACTGGAAGATGAGAGCCTGGGGACAATGAAGCAGAGGCAGCGGTGGACAGGTTAGGGAAGCTTTGTGACTCTCTGTTTCACTCTCTCGCCTGCTACTGTGTTCCCCTCGTTCATTTCATATGGAGGATTGTTCAAAGCGCACACACAAGTACTCACATGTGAGGATAGCCAGAGAGTTGATCCCATTCCTCCACTTGCTTCCTGTTTCCTAAGCATCATCAGGGAATCTATATGGGCTGCCACTGATAGCTTAGCCTGTGCTCCCTGAACTCTATACCTTTTTGCCAAAAACGTAGGAAGCACGACTCTCTTTGGTTCCTTCAACTCCCACTCTAGTGATTTCTTAATTGTCTGCAGGAGTGGTGTTCTGCCTCAGGTGTATCACACCTGCTGATGGGGTGATGTTAAAATTCTAATGCAGAACAACGGGAAAAAAACCTACCCTGTCAAATTGGGAGAAAATATAGCACAGGAAATCTTGGCGCAAGCCTTGTTCCCTAGGATTAGAGGAAACTCTTGAGCCAAAGAAACTGGAAAAAGTGAGAAGGAATTTGGGGGGGCAGAGGAAGAACCTACAACGTCATCTGAGTTGTTAAAGCCCAACCCAGGGGTAATGAACCTGAGATTATTCCAGACCTAGCATTCCCCCAACACAATAACCCCATACAGCTTGAGGCTTTCCTACACACTGTCTCGGAGGAGGGGAGGAACAAAGAGGGACCATTATTCTTTAATAAACAGGGGCTCCTGTATAGAGGTGATACTAGTTCAGAAGACTCACCCAGGTCACAGATTGTGGTCCCCAAAACTCACCAAAGAATGGTATTGGAGAGCGCCCATTCACATCTAGCAGGCAGACATTTAGGAGCAGCTAATAGACAGGGACAGGTAGTGAACAGATTTTATGAGCCTGGTGTATATGCACACGTGAAAAACGTTGTTTTTATCTGTACCCTGCATCAGAAACCCAGTGCCCAAACACCAGCTCCAGCCGCACTCCAAACTTTACCCATTATTGACATTCCCTTTTCACACATTCTTATGGATATTGTGGGGCCACTTGAACCTTCTAAATTATGGAACTGGTATATCCTGGTCATTTTGGAGTATGCTACAAGATAGCCAGAGGTGTTTCCCTTAATACATTGCAACAGATATTAAAACATTGGATACCTTTTTTTCTCGAGTTGGATTCCCTAAGGAGATCCTTACTGATCAAGGAACTACCTTTGTGAGTAAGGTAGTGGCTGAAACAAAGCAGATACTCCAAATTAACTACACCGAACCTCAGTATATCACCCTCAGACTGATGTCTGGTCAAGCATTTTAATAAAACCTTAAAAAGTGTCCTTAGGAAGTTGATAGAAGTGGATGAGGGGAATTGGGAGGTAATGATACCCTGAGACCCTTCTCGTCATCCGAAAAAAAACGAATACTCCCTAGGGTTTTCACCCTTCAAACTCTTATATGGCTGGGAACCCCGGGATGGTCATGTTGAGGGAGACATGGGAAGAAAGGGAAGAAGCTTTCTCGCCCCTATCACAGATCGGCCAATGTCTGAAAAAGCGAATGACCACAATTCAGCCTATAATTCATTACCAGCTCATAAGAACTCAAAAACAACAGAAAACCCTCCAGATCATTCTCCATTGGGCAAAAAGTTCTTGTTTTGTTACCCAGCTCTGAGAAACAGGGGGTAATTCATAGAATTCAGCGCACAAGTGGCGCACGCGGCTGGTGCACAGTGTGCGCGTGCGAATCCCTGCGCCAGCCGCGTGTGCTAAAATACATTTCCGCGCACAGCGTATTCATGGATTCCAGCCACCAAAACCAGCCGTGGCGCACAGTGGCGCAGCGACCCTGCAGGAGCGCCAGTTAGACCCCCAAGAACGCCCCTTGCGCTGGGAAAAGCCATCAAAATCCCCAATCGAGCGCAAAGGGCTGCGCTAACCCTGTACCAGCACAGCAAGCGGGGTACGTGTATCACTGGGGTGCGCGGGAAGTTTCACACGCAAATTCAGCAGGGTACGTGTATTTCAGGGGTGCGCGGGAAGTTTCACACGCGATTGGCCCTGTGCGAGCGGGGTACGTGTATTACTGGGGTGCGCGGGAAGTTTCACACACGAATTCAGCAGGGTACGTGTATTTCAGGGGTGCGCGGGAAGTTTCACACGCGATTGGCCCTGTGCGAGCGGGGTACGTGTATTACTGGGGTGCGCGGGAAGTTTCACACGCAAATCCAGCAGGGTACATGTATTTCAGGGGTGCGCGGGAAGTTTCACACGCGAATTCAGCAGGGTACATGTATTCCAGGGGTGCGCGGGAAGTTTCACACGCAAATTCAGCAGGGTACGTGTATTGCAGGGGTGCGCGGGAAGTTTCACACGCAATTTCAGCAGGGTACGTGTATTTCAGGGGTTCCGGGGAGTACTACACGTGAATTGGCCGTGTGGGTCCTCCCAGGTGTTCGCTCTACAACCTCCATGGCCCCTGCAGGCAGCCCACACCACGGGGGACTACCCTGCACCCCTGCACATGTCCCGCAGGCAGCCCATCCACCATGGGCATGCCCCCCAGCCAAGCCACATGCCACCTTGCACTACTGATCAACAATGCATGTCTCCCAGCACCCCCACCCATCAGCAGTGCAGGGCACCCTCCTCCAGGCCCCCAATCCTGTCTCCCTGCACCCCACCCCCACCAGTCAGGGGCACCCTCCACCAGGCCCCCACTCCTGTCTCCCTGCACCCCCACCCCCACCAGTCAGGGGCACCCTCCACCAGGTCCCCACACATGTCTCCCAGCACCCCCACCCCCCTGCACTGTGGGGCACCCTCCATCAGGCCCCCACTCCTGTCTCCCTGCACCCCCACCCCCACCAGTCAGGGGCACCCTCCACTAGGCCCCCACACATGTCTCCCAGCACCCCCACCCCCCACCAGTCAGGGGCACCCTCGACCAGGCCCCCACACATGTCCCACGCATGTCCCCCTGCACCCTCACCCCCAGCATTGTGAGGCACCTGCCAGCAGGCCCCCACTCAGGTCCCACTCATGTCCCCCTGCACCCCCACCCCCCAGCATTGCGAGGCACCTGCCAGCAGGCCCCCACTCATGTCCCACTCATGTCCCCCTGCACCCCCACCCCCCAGCATTGCGAGGCACCTGCCAGCAGGCCCCCACTCATGTCCCCCTGCACCCCCACCCCCCAGCATTGCGAGGCACCTGCCAGCAGGCCCTGACACATGTCCCCCAGCCAACACGTCATCACAATCTAGATCCCTGGCCCTTATGGGCAGCCTCCACATGCCAAACACCCACCCAAGTATTGCATCCACCCACGCAGAATTGCCAATTACATGATACAACCCCAATGGCAAGTATGTAAATTAACACATGTCCCTCACATACACACAATGGGTGTAAGTGAATGTCAAAACCCATATCATGACATGCATGAAACCAATGATATGATACTACACATTGAAGTTTGATGAAAAAAATGTATTAAAAGCAACATAAATGGGATTAAAAATAAACAAACGACAATGGGAATTAAAAACAAAAAAGCAGCATGTCCGTAAAATAATGAAAAACCACAAATCATAATCCAAAGGAAAGGTGTCCAAAGTCACAGTTCAAAAAAGTACATCCAAGGGAAAAACAAAACCAAAAACCATTGCTCCATGGGTAAATAAAAAAAAAACCATAATCCAACAGTCAACTATATACAGATAAACAATCCAGGGTCCATGATCCCAACTGAAGAAATGAAACCTATCTAAAAATACTACGTAATAAAAAAACTATATACAAAAATGTTGGCCATTGTCCAAAAGGTCCAAAATCAAGAAAAAAGCAAAGGAAACCTGACACTAACTACATAACTATTTACAAGGGCAGCGGGCTAGTCCAACGGCTCACTGGATGTTGTCATGGGCCAGGGCATCATCAAACTCCTGTTCAATGGCTTGGAGGCGGGCATGTTCCCTGGCCCCGAGGTCTCGCAGGGATAAAGCAGTGTCCAGCTCCAACTCCCTGCGAAGACCCTCGAGGCACTCAGCCCACCTCAGCGCCCTCCGCATGGAGTTCTCCACCCTGACCATTGTGAGCCGTTCCTCCTCTGCCCGCTGCCGCTCCGCACCTATCTGCTGGCCCAACCGCTCCCACACGGAAGCCACTCCCATTCCAGGGTTCTCCTGCCCTCCGGCCGATGCCTGCACCCCTGATGTTGATGGCCCGAGCCATGATGCCTCCCACGTCGAGCCTGCCGCTGCCTCCAACGCAACTGCCTGTGCCAGCACGACGGCATCCAGGCTGATGGAATCCACCAACGCCGTCGTGCACGTGCCCTGCCCGATGATGCCGTCACATCCTCCATCTGCTGGGGTCCAGTTGCTGGTGTGTCCACCCCTGCTGGACCTCCGACTCCCGACTGTGGCAGGGATGGGATCCCCACCGAGCTGGCTGCATTGGTCGGGGCAGGTCCACAGGGGGCCCTAGTGGCATCTGGGCCGGAAGACGGCATGGAGTACGACTGGTGTATAGTCTCCACAGAGGAGGAGAGGGTCGCCAGATTGGCCGACACATGTAGGAAACCCCCGACTATGGCCGATCCCAACTGGGCCACGTCGGCACGGTGCTCTCCGTGATGACGTGAATGCTCCTCCTGGGAAGCACGCACCTCATCACGAATTGCACCTGTGCGCAACGCGACACCAATCAGGATCTTCTCCATACGGCCAGGGGTCCCCTCGTCCGCAGGTGGAGGGGAGTCAGATGACATGGACATCCCCCCTACCTGCAGACGGGCCTGGGATGGGGCATCCCTGCTGGTGCATGGTGGTACAGTCACAGTGTCAGGGACAGTGACATTCACAGGCCCCTCCACGGCGACCTGTGCTGCCTCCTGCCGCTTCCCCTGGACTGCAACACTTGCACCAGCAGTGATGCCCCCACCAGGCCCCATGTGCGCCTCAGTAGCGGCCTCCTCCTCCTCTGTGGAAACCACCAACCTGGATGGCTCCACACCGTCTTCCGCCGTTGCAAGCCCCTGTGGGGGCTCACCCACCCCACCCGCTGCAGCCTTGGGGGCATCCCCGCCTCTTTGCTCCACATCGCCGTCTCCGCCCTCTTCCTCACTTGGCGCTGTGTAGAGGGAGACACAGAACACAAGCATCAGGGTACTGTACAATGGTCCCCTGGACAGGAAGCAATAGCAGATGAGTGGCACTGTCAAAGATCACTTCCATCATGTCCCTCCGCAACACATGGGTCAGTGCAGGTAAAACACATGCAGTAACGGGCATGGCGCATGCTATGGACATTTGCATACATGTCCAAGGGATTCTTGAAACATACAATGTTGTTTTGGAACTCACATGCATCATGGGCCATGCCCATCACATGCACACACTTCACCCTAGTCTCATCCATCTGGCCTCGTACACCACAGACACAGTGGATACAAGGATGACTAGGCTGCATCAGTAAACCTGAACATTGCGACAGACATGTGTCATGCATCCCTGGCATTCACAAGTCACAGACACGCAGGTCAGACACACAGACATGGACAGCATACATGTACATGGGATCAGCACCCATCCCTCACCCCTACCCATGTCCATGAACAGAGACTGGCATGCTCTCATGTGGCCATTCCGCATAGGGCACCCCATGTTGCATTTGAACACATGCACCAACCGTGTGGTTCACACATTACTGGTCTCACATGCATGACGTCCCTGCACACACACATGCATACATGGCCTATGTCACACATACAGGCAAGTATCAGACAACCAGCACACTGCGACATGCCCTGTCTCACACAGCAATGCTTGGCCACTTACCGCTCAACTCCAGACGGGTCTGCCTCTCAAGGATCTGGGCGTGGAGCGCTGGGCGTACGCGTTCCAGGACCCTCATCTGGATGGTACTCATGCGGCCCCGGCCCCCCTCCACGAGGCGCCGGGCCTTCAAGAGGGTCCTGGACCTGCAGTCATCCCAGCGCTTCTTGACATGTTGGTAGTCGCGGACTGCCACCCCCTCCGTGTTGATGGCAGTCACAATGTCCGTCCAGATCCGAGTCCGTCCTTCCTTGTTGGGGCACGTACCTCCGAAGAGGGCATCATACTGCCCCAGGACTTGCTCCACCAGGACACCAACTTCGGTGGCAGTGAAGCTGGTGCCCCTCTGCCTCTCTGGCCGGGAGTTGCCAGTGGTGCCAGATGTTGCAGTGCCCGACATGGCAACCCCAGAGACAGGAGTGGGTGGGCAACTGGGTCCTGGGGCTGGGCTGTGGAGCGATGGTATCCCAGTCGGGAGTCTTCTGTTCCAGCAGGGGTGGACACAGCAAATGGACCCCTGCAGATGGCTGATGTGCAGGCACCAAATGGCAGGGCACGGTGGCAGCAGGCAGGCAGGCAGCAGCAGATGGCTCGTGGGAGGCTGCTCGGGGCTCTGGGGGGCAGTAATTCGGCCTTTTGGGTAGAAGTGTGGTCTTCCGTGTGCTTACGCGTGGCCAGCTTGATACGGAGTGATTTGGCACGTGAAAATCTTGCACGTCTGCGTGTAATTCGAGGAAAGGCCCTTAGCGCGTAATCGCGTCAGCACGCATACGCGATTTCATTGGACCAAAGGCCCTTAGCGCGTAAGCACGTCTGTGACGTTTCGCGCACGGGCGTTTCCCTGGCAGGGCTTGTAGATCCCACGTGCCTTTACATTACTCTGTATGTGCTTTTCGTGGGGTGCGGTGCGTGTGTTTTCCAGCCGTTGGGGTTCACATGCTATTACTTCACAGCGGGTGTTGGCTACGCGTTCTTCTACACGCAAGGCAGACGGTGAGTGTTAGCCCGCTCCCCCAGGCCCGATCGCGTGAAAAACTTCACGCGAACCCCTGAAATACACGTAGCCCGCTCCCCCAGGCCCGATCGCGTGTAAAACATCACACGAACCCCTGAAATACACATAGCCCGCTCCCCCAGGCCCGATCGCGTGAAAAACTTCACGCGAACCCCTGAAATACACATAGCCCGCTCCCCCGGGCCCGATCGCGTGTAAAACTTCACGCGAACCCCTGAAATACACATAGCCCACTCGCACAGGCCCAATCGCGTGAAAAACTTCACGCGAACCCCTGAAATACACGTAGCCCGCTCGCACAGGCACAATAGCAGAATGGGACATTCATCTTTGCTGTATATTGGCGCTTTTGTGATGCGCAGGGACGCTACCGCCTGCCTTTGTGTGGCGGACGTGTTTAGGCCTGTGCGTGTCTTTGGCCGTGCGCGGCTTTGCCCTATTCGATTCCATGAATACGTGTGGTTCGCGTGCGTGTGGGCTTTCCGTCTGCTTCCCAGCAGTACATCCCAGTTACGCCCTGTCAGGGGGAAATTCTGCCGGGGTCGGCTGAGCCGTCCGTAGACCTCCGGGCAGGGAGGCCCCAACTCCTCCCGTATATCCCAAAAGAGATAGAGTATGAGACACACGCAAGAAGCAAGGTGACTCTGCTGTTTATTAGACAAAACGGCAGGGATGGGTCAAGGATCGTACGCGTCAGTCCTGACACACACACAATCGTGGGGCTCGCAGGCCCTTTTTACCTTAGTATGACGCGCTACTTGCGTCACCTTAGAAAGTTTAGCAAAAAACCTATTTCCACTCTGGATTGGTTACTCGAGTGGTAGGGTTAGTATAGCATACATATAGAGAACGGTGTTAGTGGTTGAGGGTTAGTCAGGTGATATACTTGGGCTGTCCCTTCAATTTGATACATGAAAATTGTTACATGAAGACCTCTGAGGATTGGTCAATGGTAATGGCGTCAGTGATAAGAGCCCCATGTTCTGATTGGTCCGCTCGCGAGCCTCCCAGTCTGGGACTATCGCTGTTACCAGCTCGCGGTGCACCTGTCATTTGCAACAATGTTTTTACTATGGGTAGGTGTAAACAATGTGAGGATTTATTCATATGTTGGGAGGTCGACTACTCCCACTGCTGCAGATGTCCAATGAGTCTTTTAATTGTATCTGCTTGTGTCTTGAAACGTGGGATTCAGGCGTCTCCTTCCTCCTGGGCTTGGCATCCTGTCAGGTTTGGCTTTGTCAAGTGAGGTGGGACCGTGTTTGAGGCAGAATTCAGCACAATTAATATTGTTTTTCCCACTGTGTGCCTGGTTTATCTTGCAGGTGCGACCTTGGCGTCGGCTTGCGGCGTGCGAGATTGCAACATCGTGCGCTTGGCGGTGTGCTTTCGCCGGGCTCATTCTGCAGGGTCAGCAACCGAGCTCTTGCTCATTCAATGTTCATGGAAGCTTTTGCTTGCGGCCTACTTGGGCCTGGTGCATAGGTGGAACCATTTGATGCAGAGCGCTTTAGGTTACGGTATCATATTGCTCTATCCTCAGTATCGTGTCTCCGTTATTTTCTTCATTATGGTACATGGTTCTTAGAAGAAGCGTGAGCAAGCCTTTTTAGATAAGTTCATTATGCGTCTTGCGTTTCTGCATTTTGAGAGCCTATGTGGAAAATAATAAAGATGCACGTCCGTGGGTATGTCTGTCGCCTACGTCATAGCACTGAGTATGTTCTTCGTGTGGATTGGTGTGGGAGTGTCCGGTGTGCATGTTTGCACAGGTGTGCTGACCGTTAGCTAGGTCGTCATGGCATCTCTAACGACGTGTAGGTTTAGTCGAGTTGATCCATGCCGCAGGTGTCGGCATGGGCAGGGCGGGCTGCTGGGCAGGTAGGTGGGCACATCCGTATGTTCCTGTACCAGGGTATTTGGTCGTCTGGTAGATAGGCAAACTCCTCTCGTGGCGGGTGTCTAGGCCGTGATCCTCTAGGCCAAGCGCGAGAGGGGAAGGGCGGGAGCCTGTTCTTCCATTCTCCCACTTCAGCCCTTATTTTCACGCGTTGTTCCCCATTCCGCGCGTTACGCCCCGTGTTCCGTCCCCTTTTTGGTGTGTGCGCCGAGGTTGTGCGCTTTCACTATGCGCGTCGCGCACGCCGTTTGGGATGTTGCAGTGACGTGTGCGCCATGCACGGGTTTGGCGCACATCCCGAGGAAAACACGCGGAGGGACTTCCATGAATCACACGCGTGCACATGCGCCTGTTTTTTCACGCTTGCGCTTGCTTGCGCTACTTTTTTCGGCGCACGTTGTTTCCATGAATCGACCCCTAAAATGCTATCTAAATGGCATGGGCCATGTAATATATTGGAACAAACAGGTCCCTGTAATTACTTGGTCTCTCAACTGGCCAGGCGAATAAAAACACAAATATATCATATAAATATTTTGAAAGAGTGGATAGAAGGCCCAGTACAATCTAAGTCAATGGTAATGGCCAGTCTATTAATGGAAGATCCAAGCAAGAACAACCCAATTCCCTTGGATCTGTTACACAATCAAAAACAGGATCTTCATGACCTGCTAGAACAGTTTTCAGATACATTTGGTAACTAGCCAGTAAGAGTTAAAGAGATTTTCCATTACATTCATAATCCCCCCGGGAAGGTGGTCAACTTAAAGCCTTATGGGATCGCGGAGGCCAGAAGACATGTCATTATGTAGGAGTTGGAGAAAATGTTAGCATCTGACATACATTCCCAAAGTAGGTTGGTCTTTCCCCTACTCCGCACGAAACTCTACTGAAGTATACAGATCATCCCTGATCTGGAAATCAAAAATCGCTTGCACTAGTTTGCCTTGGAGCAGTTTATATTTATTTGCATAAATCATATGTGAAAAATATGTGTCCATACTGAAGCAGATAAGATTGCGAATAAGTACCACACACAGAAGTGGTTATTGGCATGAGTTTGTTCAATACACAGTCAAATATCCATTCAAAACGATTTCTGGTAGTTTTTTTACACAAACCAAATTGACAATTGTTTGCCTTATGAGTCCCACATAAAGGGAATCACTACGTAACTAGACCAATTGATCAAGCAAAAATAAATGCATATGATGTGTACACAAACAAATAATTTCCCAAATGAATATCAACAAGGTGTACACTCATCAATTTGCCAACACGTGTTTCGACCCTCTGGGCCCTCGTCAGGGCAAGAAAAAGTATATATATGTGACCACACAGTACTTGTGACTGATAGATATAGCTCCAAAATCCTTGTATCATAAATCATATGCCAAAGAATCCTGATCTAGACATCTCTAGAATTTATACACCATATGTCCCACACACCAATATCATTAAGAGAGAGGGAGAGGGGGCAGGGGGAGAAGGAAAAAGACACAAAAGAAAACAGATATTAGTAACATATCAGTTCCTGAATGAGATCAATACACATGTATATAATATTTATTCTGTTCCTATAAATTCCTGTGTATTCAATATTACTATTGGTATTGCATGTCTATCTCCAAAAAATGCATTTAACATATCTGAAGTGGAGCATACAGGGGAGCCTGCGACAGCCCTAGGAATTAGCCCTCATTATTGTGTTTGCCTACAAATGGGATTCATTGCGATATGTGACGTTATTAAGGTTGTTGCTTGCACAATATTTTAGGATTCCGATAAGAGAATATGCAAGTTCCTTTCTCTTCTTGCCCTATGTGCATCATATCGAACAAGGTGCTGATTATATGTTTGCTTGATTGACTGATCCACTACATTTCTATAAGTAGATCCTGTACATCTTAGTTTTTCAGAGTGCTAGTCCGCTTGTCTGTATAATAATACGTTAAATTAATTGTGTGGCACTATTTTCTTTAATTGCATAGCATCACTAGACAACTATTAGTAAAGACCATGGCTTACCAAACTGTAAAACAGTCTGTGACTGTTCTCATGAAAGCAAGTTGCTCTGCTGATTACTCCTGTAGCTGCGTTCTGCGCGTTAGAATGCCGCGTCTCTTGCAGTTCTAAGTTTCCTTATACTTTTGTCTTAAAAAGCTGCTAAAAAAAAACATGCGCATGATGCGTTTTATCAATACAGCCCAATCTGCTACTGGTCTTCACATACATTGCTGTCCAACAAGATGCCCTGTTCAATTAAGGCTTACCATTTTATTGCGGGTTGTACATGCAGTGCGTTTAGCCGCCACGTCCCTTGCAGTTCTAAGGTTCCTTGCACTTTACGTCTTGAAAAGCTGCTCAAAATACATGCACATGGTGTGTGTTAACAATACAACACAATCTGCTACTGGTCTTCACGTTAAATTCCTATTCAACCATACGCCCTGTTCTATTAAGGCTTACCTCTTTTATACCTGAAAAAGTCCTCCGCTTATTGCGGGTGCCACCATAATGCTCCAGCAAAGGCCGGTGTTTGCTGAGAACATAGTTTTTATACATTTCTCACATGTTTGCATCATGTGATCTATCACATGATCTCGCCTCCAATTCGGCATCCAATTCAGTTTTCATTCCTTTTTAGCCCGAATCGGCCCGCGATAATTTTCAAATAAACATATGTTGACAATAGTCTGATGTTAGTTAGGCATATCCAAGTGATTTTAAATGCCCAATCGGTATTGTTCTACCATAGGTTGGGCAGGGGTAGCCCTTCTTTTCCACCCACACCGCAGCAAACACTCTATCTCTACTCCATTTTCGCTGTCTAACTTAGGCGATCATTATACCTGATTGGAGTCTCAGCTCAACGAAAAACTAGATACCTCACATTTCCTTGTACTTACATTCTCAAAGTCCCTAGTCTCCCCAATAGTTCTTGTTGCAAAAACTGATAACACTTGGAGATTTTGCATATATTTCTGAAAGGTAAACACCATTTCACAATTAGAGAATTATCCCATGCCACGGATTAATGACTTAATCGACCGATTGGGTTCTGCTGTTTACCTTTCCACAATCGATTTAAAAGACTATTGGCAAGTGCCAGTGAACCCATAGGATTAAGAAAAACATGCTTTCTCCTCTCCAGTAGGATTATACTAATTTCAAGTACTCCCCTTTGGTCTCCATGGGGCACCTGCCACATTCTAAAGAGAGATGAATCGGGTACTCCATTCGTTTTTTGGCATTTTGTGGGGACTACATTGAGAAGTGTCACCTTGCCCGATCAGCAGTGAAATACCTAGGGATTTTTGTGGGAAATGGTCTTGTACAACCCCAAAAAGAAAATGTCAAATATGTACAAGAAACACCGACACCTGAAACGAAAAGAGATTTAAGGGCATTTCTTGGCTTGGTAGGTTATTATAGAAGGTTTACACCTAATGATTCCTCTATAACAACTTGTCTTACTGACAAACTTAAGAATGCTCAGTCCCAAAAGTTCAAATGGACCCAAGAGGATCAGGCTTGTTTTTCCACCCTCAAACAGATGTTTTGTACTGAAACAATCTTGAAAGTAGCTAATTTTAGCAACAATTCATCCTGAATATGGATGCACCTCAAGTTGGAATGTGAGAATTCCTCTCCCAGGAATATGATGGTATTGAACACACGATTCTGTACGTCTGTTGTAAATTCTTTCCTAGGGAGAGGAACTACACCACAATTGAACTTGAAGTATTGTCTATTAAGTGGGATCTTGACTTATTTGTGATATTACCTTGTGGAGAGAAAAGGAGCCCAAATTACTTGCAAAGTAATCTTTAGTACTTCCCTGCAACATCTAGCAACGACGTGACGTACAGATACCGCACATGACCTTGCTTTCAAAATCGACCAATATTTGAGAAATGTGCCTCCTAGAAGGTTATACTATTTAATCTATTCAACTATCTATCTTGCATAAGATATTACTGGTAATGGAAACGTATCACTCATAAATCCTTTTTGTTCTTGTATTGTAGATTAGAAGTGGAGCTAACATTACATGAAGTTTATGCAATTGATGAATTTTCCCACTCCTCATAAAGAGAATTCTATCCCGAACGCGTCAAGCTCAATTTGTATGTTATTTAGATGTCATTATGTATAATGTATGAATCTAATACTTCATATACACTAATATTACATTTGAAATTGTTTTTCTACAAAGTGTGATCAATGATCTGTTCTAAAAACTAACCACCAAGAATAATTAATCTAATGAACTTTTGACTTAACTACATAATAATTAGTCTTGACTGATACTCATCAGTGTATATATAGTGTGCAGGAGACGCAAGTGTCCACTAGTCCAGGACACTGTTTTTCTGTGCTCATGCTTGTGACATTTTGTGCCAGAGTCGCTTTTTCTCCTCTGCACCTCTGAACCTCCTTCATACTACATACTAATTTCAATTAATGTCAATTACCCAATCAGGAGTGCACTCCACTAATATGTCCCTATTGTTGTTGCTACGAGTATAACCCAGGTTATAACCAACGTGATACTCTATACCCACACGTATGCTACAACCAATGATACTGCTTGTTTCTGTTTGTCATAGCCGCGGCTATCGGGAAAAACTGCATAAAATAATATACTTTCCTGCTCTCCCAGGTCCCTCACCAAGTGACTCCCATATCTTTGCCAGCTCCCCCTCCTCCCTGATCGCATACTCACCACAAAGGCCCTCTCCCATTCCCCCTATAACACATGTTGTTTCTGTGATGCAGTTTCAGTTGAGATATCTGTAGCCGCGGCTATTCTGCCCGATAGCCGAGGTTACAGAAAAGCTTTGTGTTCAAAACTCAGTCCCTACCCCTCCTCCAACTACTGTGGGATGTTTTAACCCACTCTGCTCTGCCCTGCGGCATCACTGTGTGCTGGTGGCACCAGAATCAGCAAAATGGCAGCGAAAACCCCATGTGCGCCAAAAAAGAAAATTGCGCTCTACCGAGCACAAAAAGATGGCTGCCAAATCTACCTTGCCTGTGCAAGTGGTGGAACGGAGACCTCACTGCTGAAACATGCCACTGGGCTACCCACCAAGTAAAAATGGAAACTGCATGAAAGGCAGTGCTTTACTGAAGAAAACCCAGAAATTGTTCTTAAATCCCTTTTTCTGGGTTGCTGAAAGTACAAAATACTGGTCCAAAACACCACAAAACATCCAATATCCTTGCTGGGTGTTACCCGTCACCTCCTTTAAGAAATCATTATGAACCTACAATGTCATGGAAAGCGGAATCTGTCATCAAAATATCCACAGTAAAAAGTGTGCCTGCCTGTGAAAATCTGTCAAAATATGGGCGCAGTACCAGCGGCCGCCTGTATGACAGCTCTCATTAGTTGCATCAGAAGTTTAAACTTGTGCAATTGAAATCAAATGTCTGGAAATTAAGTGACCTGTTATTAAGAGGAACCTAGGTTGTAACTACTTAATTTCCATGGTTTAGAAGCTGGAATAAGAGTTCTAGCTGCTTGTGTGAAAATTGCAAGTTTTGCTTTAAACCAAGAGAAATGTAACAAAATGACAGAGAATTTAAGCTGAACTCAACGCCACCCAAACCAGTTCCACAGCTTTCCCCCAACAAAAGGCATCTCCCTCCTGTTTCCCACCAAGTCCAGGAACTCACACCTCTATGAGGAGTAGATCAAAGGAGGAGATTTGGGCTGCTGCACCAGAAAGAGGCAATGTACCTTCCTTGGCTGAAAGGATATGCAGATTGTGAAGTGTCAACAGTGGCCTCTTCCAGAAGGAAGGGGGCGGATTGCTTCAGACCTGCCAGGAGGAAATGGAGGCGGGGACAGTCAGTCACTTGTGGATTCACAAGCACAGAAAACATATTTTTAAAAAGACTGATTAAAGGACTGTGCAAATTTGTCAAAATTATAGAATTAATAGCATTGTTAATGTGATTTTTGAGTGCACATTTTAAAAGATGCCAGAACTCTGTGCGATGTTCAGAGAAGGCACAGTGAAAATTCTGGTTTTGCAGCAAATGCATTTATGTCAGAAGCATGAAACTTCACACTCTTATTGCCCATAGACAATGCGCACATATGTACCAATTTTTGGACAAATTAGATATTGTGTCCCGGACAAAAAGTGCAAAAGTCTGCCAAATCCAGATCCAAGATCCTACCGCTACGGGGCTTCGAAGAATATTTGCTTCACAAAATATGTGATCTATGTATGTTATTGGTATAAAGATTGTACACATGTAAAGATGTATTATACCAAAAGTAGATTTCATGTTCAAAAGGCAAGGGGAGGAGGTTTGGCCTCATAAAACCACATCATCATGGTGACACACTGTTTTCTCCTCCAATCAAGGGAGAGGGTGGATTCCAGCCAATAGCCTACCTAGGGGGTGCGCTTAGGATAATTCAGCATACCCACCCCTTTATTACATGCATAAATAGAGACAGCTGAGGGCTTAGACACACACAGATTCTTCACCCACCAACCGATTGCTGGCAGAGCACCCTGCCAGAGGACTTGACATCTCCCTTGCTCCAGACTCCAGAAACTTGGCAAGCAGAAAGGCCCATTTCCAGAGCTGAACCATTCTCAGCTTGGCCTTTAAAATTCCAGAAACCAGAATTTACCCAGACATCTAAGGGGAACCAAAGAACAGCCTGGCTGTGCTGTAACTGCTTTTCTGCTAATAATTATTGCCAGAATCCAAAGACCCAACCCAATAGAGCCGTGCTGTGACCAGATAGCTGTGACCCGATAGCTGTGAACCAGAGCCATTGAAGATCCAGCCCAGTCCTACCATGCGGGGACCAGAGCGCCTTGCTGATTGCAGACCAGAGCGCCTTGCTGTCCAGTCCGGTGTGCTCAGCAGAATTCCTGTCCAGAAATCTTGAATGACCTGAATCCCTGACGGTTCTGTTCAAACCTATATAGTGAATATCCTTAGTATAGGACTGTCACTAGCATATGTACTGTCCATAGTCATCCCTATCCAAACCCATCCTCTCTTATATACAGACTACATTGTTAGAATATTTTTGAACTGCCTGAACTCTCTATCTCATCCCTATTATCTTCTGTACTAGTAGTGTTAAACCGATCTTTGCGCTGATATATATTTCATCTGAAGAAGGCGAGCGTCTCGGCAGGCAAAAACCATCCAGAGACGTCCTGAGCTGGTGGCTGTGCTGTCGTGTAGTTTACTTCCTCATAGTCGATCCCTAGTGTAAGAAATCCTGTTGTCTTTTAAAAGCGCATCTTTGTTTTACAATTTGCCTCTATCTGAAAAAACAACCTTGACAAAAACGCCCATAACTTCTTTAATATTCCTGCTAGAAACGTAATTTAAGTGTATGCTTGTAGCTAACATCCTAAGCTTTCAGAAGAACCCAAATCCTTTTAGTTCTCCCGCGATTACCATGCATGGAAAATTTTGCCATGAATTTCTTGTTTTGGCAAAATCTATAACGTGTAAAATAGCTTTTCATTGCACCCGACCTCAAAATTAAGTTTTCTTATTGCTTATTACTCTCAAATCATTGCTAGTTTTTTTCTACAACCAGATAAAGCGGCTCCTATTAGTATGTGAAAACAAGGAAATAATATGAGGCAGGGTAACCAAAAAGGAAACACACCAAACACAGGTTACAAAGGAACATACAAAGTACTTTATTTTATACTGAATCCAGTTACAAAAGAACAGAACAAAATTCAGATAGCTATCGACCCTCAGTACAACACAGCGAACTCCGGCGTGGTTTGGTGTGCTCAGTGAGTGCAAATATTCATTGAAACAGTCAGGCTTTTATACATTTCAAGCCTGCTGTTCAGCCCTCCTTTGGGTTAACCATTCCATAAATAAGTTACTGCTCTAGGGTCCCTTGCCAGGTCAAATCTAGTTCATCTTAGGTTTATACATTAACAAGAAGAAAGGGTAATAATGTATGCTCTAGGCCTAACATTACAATGCAGGACTTAATTTATACAATATAGTTAAGCAGGTTTTCTCATTCAATTATAGATCAGTTTCGGTGATACAGGTAATCCATTGCACACAGGTCAGCAGAAGGACAAGGTCTCAGCTCATGACCCTAACAAGTGGCCTGCAGGCAAGTTATACATTAGCTGTACAGAGGTCATGACAATCGAGTTCTGTTCTGAATAACATAGGCTACCATTTTAGCTCACATGGTGACTTTATAGAGCAAGAAAACCTAAAATGGCGGCTTGACCCAAAATGACAGTTTACATGGTTTCTAAGGTCAGGACCTTGCAATGCGAGTTTATTCACATGTAGTTTATAAGCAGCTTGTTAGCAGCTTGGCGTAGGCCAATATACATATATTCATAGCAATAGGAGGCACGATATAATTTCTAGTTTGACAAACCCGCCTTTTGGCCTATGCCAAGTGCTAACCTACTTCTGATCTCCCTGCAAATAACTTCATGTGTCATCGTCCATACACCCTGAATAGCTGTCAGAAATATCTATCGCCATTAGATCTTTTACTAAGATCTCTTTCAGTACATACTCCTTAGAGGTTTTATCCGGGGCATACACTTTATGTCCTATTGTACCTATCGCCTGAACGCAACATCCCCCTAGCATTGAACATATACTTGGTAGACAATGGATACAACAACAAAGAAATAGCAGAATTCCCAAAATAATCAACAAGACTGAAAGCACTTTCCAACCCCAAGACCGCAAGAAGTCTCAGAACCAAGCGCTAAGATCCCAATTTCCCTCGGGAACATGCACTTCTGAACGAAGAATGTGCAGATTCTGTATTGCCTTAAAAATAGTTGGGGAGGAATCCGGTACGAAAACACAGCAAGCGGACCCCACTAGTTTACATACTCCACCACGTTCAGCCAGAATGACATCTAATGCCATCCGGTTCTGAAGCGCTACCAATCTGATCGCTTTCTGCTCTAAAGTCATATTATAGAGTATATCTGTGGTCCGGTTGATGGTTCTCTCCAGTACTCTCGCTAGTTTCCTGATATCCTCGGAATTCGCTATCTGCCCAAAGAATGGAAGGAATGATTTTGCTACATCTCCTAAAACCTGTGCTGGAGTGTCGCCATTCTCGTCCCGCCGTGGACGAGCCTTCGAAACCTCTACAGTACTTGCTATAAACACCCCAGGTAACAGGATTCCTAGATAACAAGTTCCCTGCCAATCCCTAGGCAACCATGGAAATGCCACATTACCGCAAACAAAATAGATAGGTTCGCCTACATACAAAGGTCTGTCTTAACAGTCAAATTTGCAACGTTGGCACAACCTTTAAAATCTCCCATTGACCGGGTGCCATTCCTCTGTATGCAGAAAGAAACTGAATCGGGGCTATGGTTAACAATATAAGAAGGAGGCACGGCATCCTTATTGCCTATCGGAGCCATTTTAAAGGAAATCAAAGATTGGAAAGGACGAGACAGTCTATCAGAAGGCCTAATAGAAGCAATATTGAGCTTACTCCTATTTGCGAAAAGCAAGCATCCCAGGGGAGTCAGAACACGTTTCTCAAAACTATTCAAATTAGTGCCATCAAAGTTCCCCGAGATGCTATCGTTCCATCGGCCAAAGAACAGTGCTCTAAGTGAAGCATAACAAGCAGTTGTCAAAGGTAAAGGGTGAATATACCAACCTAGCCCCTTATCCCCATGTTGCGGTAAATGCGAGCAGATCCAACAATTGGTTCTGTTAAAGATTGCAGGGGTAGCATTCATAATTAGAAGTAGAGTGTTATTTTGATAATTCCGTCTATGCAGAAGATCTCTAGGTGACAAGGTATGTAGTTGCACAGAAGGAGTGGGAACAACAGTTATATTTTCAACAGGTAGGAAATCATTCAAAGGGTACAGTCTCTCCAAATACCAAAACCCACAACCAACAGTTACTAAAAGTCCCGTGATTATCACCAGTAGACAACAAAACGTTTTCGGGGCCCCCATACATATCTGCTCATTGTGTCTCCTAGTCACATTTTTGTCCAAAAGTTCAGTACGAACGGTAGCGGATGCGGGCATTGTCGTCTTCAATCGAGAAACACCAATTGTTTGTTTGCTGGCGACTCCGGTCGCGCGTCTTCTTAATGTCTTTTCCCACAACCCTTAGCCAGCAGAACCCTTTATGCAATTGGGCCAAAAAAAGGCAAGCCCTCAAATTCTTTCAATTGTACAGCAAGAGCCGTATTGCAAACCTATCTCCTTGGGCGGAGATTATACTTCACAGTTTCCGGTGCAAAAGAATCAGCAGACAGGATGTCGTCACTTCCCACAGGAGGTGGCGAGTGAACGGAAGTTGGATCAGAAGATGGATGATCCACAAACGATGCAGTGGGAGAGCAAGGAGGCAAGATGGCCGTTTTGTCGGGCCTTACAACTTCCGGAACGGCCTCCGATACTCTCTCTCCACCGTCTGCCATTTCGGGTACGTTGGTTTCAATGTCGGAAAGGGGTTCGGAAAGGGGTTTCTGCGTCTTCTGTATCGTATGGCACTGGGTGTGGGATCCGTTTGGTGTGGCTGTCGTGGATCCAGTGGCGACGTCCTCCTACCCGCATCACAGTCTGAGTGACCAGTAGCACCTGGTAGGGGCCCCTCTAACGTGGTGCGAGGCAAGACGCTCTATCGAAGGATTTAACGAGGATCCAATCCCCTGTTCGTAGACTGTGACCGGGGCCCTCGTACCTCACCGGCAATGCCTCTCGCACCTGGTGATAAATTGAAAACAGGTTTTTAGTCAATTGGTTACAATAGTCGGAGAGAAGTACATTTTCTACATTGCGCAATGCGCAGCTTTTAGGCAAACCCCAAATATTAGCAGGTCTCCCCGTTACCACCTCAAAGGGAGAGAGCCCAGTCTTAGTTTGAGGGGTTGTCCGCATTGAAAGTAACACGATCGGTAAGGCGTCCGGCCATTTTAGTTTGGTGCCGGCACACGTCTTAGCGAGCTTGTTTTTTATGATACCATTGTGTCTTTCCACTAATCCGGCGCTCTGAGCATGTCTGGCCGAATGGAATCGTTTGTCAATTTGCAATGCCGTACATGTCTGTCGAATTACAGCAGCGATAAAATGCGGACCATTATCCGACCAGATAACTCTCGGCAAACCGAACCGTGGGAAGAATTCCTTTAACATGGTCTTTGCAGTGGTCATGGCTGTAGCGTCTTTAACAGGGAAAGCCTCGACCCACTTACTAAAGGCGCAAATGACCACAAGGACATATTTTAGATTGTTACATCGCTCCATTTCAATAAAGTCAAAGTGAATCACTTCAAACGGGACAGAAGGAGGCCCAAAGCTACCTCTTGGAGTTGCTGTCCCCTTTCCCACATTGTGTTGTGGGCAAATCATGCAATTTTGGACATAATGCTGGGCAATTTTTGAAATCTTATCATTTACCCAGACTTTCTCTAACATTCTTGTGATCTGTAGAGCGCACACATGTGTGGGACCGTGTGCCATGGTAACCATCATTACTATATAGGCATTAGGAAGCAACCATTTCCCTTCAACCATGTCCACCCAACACCCATCATCATCGAGTTTCCCCAAGCCCTCAGCCCACCTCTTGGATTCTTCTAATGTGGCATCGGTTTGGATATCCCGTACAGACCCGACACCCTCATCCATTGCATAGGCATCTACAGTCTCCCTTGAAACATCTCCGTGAAGAGATCAGAGGCAGTTTGTCTAGCTATTTGATCAGCGAAAGCATTCCCTTTCCCTACATCATCTATAATCTTGCGATGTGCTGCGCACTTAACGATTGCTAACTGACTAGGGAGCGCAAGCGCCGAAAGCAATTGTACTATCAGGGAGCCATGTTGGATCTGGGTGCCATGCGAAGTTAAAAACCCTCTCTCTGACCAAAGTCTCCCAAAGTTGTGAGCCACCCCAAAAGCATACTGGCTATCAGTATATATGTTTACTGTTAGCACTTCGGAAAGCTCACAAGCTCGAGTCAATGCTATAATCTCTGCGGCCTGCGCAGAGTTATGCGTAATTCTCTTGGTCTCCACAACCGTACTCAATGTAGTGACTGCATAAGCAGCTGTGGATGTACCATCCAGTAGTTTGAAGCAGGAGCCATCACAAAACAGCTCCCCTTGTGTGTTATCCAAAGGAGTGTCCCTCAAATCAACTCTGCCTTTTGTATCTTGTTCAGTAGTATACAGGCCGTCATGTGACTCTTCATCACCGCAAACAGTATTTTGCGGGAAAGGTAGGAGTTCAGCCGGATTAAGAACGCAGCACCTCCTAATTTGAATGTGGGGAGCAAACAAGATTAATTCATATCTTGTCAGTCGTGCGGAAGTGAGGTGTTGCGTTTGGGTTTTGTTCAATAGAATATCTACAGAGTGAGGCACCATCAGGGTTAAATCATGGCCTAGGACCATTCCCTCACTCTGTTTTACAGACGCAGCAGCAGCAGCGACAGCGTGCAAACATCTTGGCAAAGCGCATGCAACAGGATCAAGGGCGGAAGAGTAGTAACCGCATGGCCTATTCTTCCCTCCATCTTCCTGCGTTAATACAGCCAAAGCACATCCATCACATTCATGCACAAACAACACAAAGGCCTTCTCATAGTTCGGTGTGCCCAAAACTGGCGGCGAACATAATGCAGTCTTGAGCAACTCGAATGAATGTTGATGCTCCGTATTCCATGGCAATGGCGAACAAATACCCTTCTTCCTAAAGGCCAACATCGGTTTTATCACTAGTGAGAAGTTTGGGATCCATAACCTACAGTAAGAAGCCATACCTATCAAGGCTCTAACTTCCTTTTGTGTATTTGGGACAGACATGCCAGAAATGTGTTTTATTCTTTCAGGTGTCAATCTTCTTCCCTCCTTTTACAGGAGATAGCCTAAATAGGCGACCTCCTGGCAACAATATTGAAACTTTTTGAGCGAAGCTTTGTGACCATGCTTAGCTAGATGGATGAGCAACAACACAGTGCCCTCTTTACAAGAGCTCTCAGAGTCAGCGGCTAAAAGCAAATCATCAACATATTGAAGCAACGTACAAGTAGGGGGCAATCCAAGGGTATTAAGCTGCTCTTTCAAAGCCCTACTATAAATACTAGGACTCTCAGTATAACCTTGAGGTGCACGAGTAAACGTGAATGAGGGTACCCCTAAGGTGAATGCGAACAAGGATCTACTATCCTCATGTATAGGAATACTGAAGAAAGCATTCTTTAGGTCCACAACACTGAAGTGAGTAGCCGTAGCTGGAATCATGGTTAATATTGTTGTCACATCAGGCACAATTGGAAATTGCGGAGCGACGACTTTATTAATGGCACGTAAATCAATTATAAAACGAAATGGAATTGCATTATCACCTTTTTTGTACACGGGTAAAATCGGACTATTGCACAAACTTCCTGCAATCTCTTCAATCACCCCACGATGCACAAAATCGGAAACAATGCTCTTCAAAGCTCGCTCGCCTTCAACTGAGATCTTATACTGTGGAATACGGGGCAGCTTAATTCCATGTTTCAAAACTATTTTAACAGGCTCAATCTGCAAAACACTGACATCATTGTCATCAACTGCCCACAAACACTCTGGTACATTACTGAATTCTGGCGGCAAAGGTCTAGTCAAGAATTGCGAAACAGAACATTGCTGTGGTGAAATCGTCAAATGTACTCCATCAGAAGAACAATGAATTACCGCATTTAATTTCTTCAACAGATTCAACCCCAGCAAATTCTCTCCACAATTCGAAGTCAAGAGAAATGGACAGTGGTCCGTAAAGGGACCCAAAGAAATAGGTACCGGTGAAGAAACCGGACAAACAACTGGTGTGCCAGAAAACCCTACAGAAACATTGGTTTGCCCTGACAGTGGAGTGTTTGGAACCTGAGAATGATCAATGGAGCACTTCTGTGCTCCAGTGTCTATCAAAAATTGATGTTTCCTATTTCCCACTATCATTTCAACGTAGGGACCTTTCTGATTAACGGGAATAGGTGTAGGTTCCAAACCCTGCTTCGGGCAATCCTAATGAAACAAAATATCATCAAAAGGAAGCTCTTCAGATAGATATGCAGCAGAAGGATGATCAAATATGTTTCTAGAATCCACACTCGAAGTCTGATTATCCTGTGAAAAAGGTTGTTGGGGATCCTGCGAAAACTGGCCTCTACCAGGGCCCCCTACACCCGGGCGACCTCTGGATCGTCTACCCATATTTCCAAATGTGTTATTCGACCTCTGTCGAAGGACGGGGCATTGTGCACGCCAATGACCCTCCTGGCGACAATAGGCACACTGGTTAATATTCACAGGACCCAAGGGCACATTCCCTTGTGGAACATACTGACCTCTAATCTGCGAACTACCCCCTCTAGGGCCTCTAACAATTTGCTGTAACAATACTTTAGTCTTCAAATCACCTTTTCTCTTCTCGACTCTATCTTTTTCATTATTGACACGGTTCTCATAGTACTGAGCCATGTGCAGTACTTCTGATTGGGATTTCGCCTGCCAAGCGCTCTCAGAAGACATAATTTGTGACTGGATGTCAGGCAGCAATCCACGTACAAATTTGTCCACAAATAATCTTTTCACAGACTCTGTGCCTAAGTCTTGTCCACTGAAATCCGAGAATACCTGTTCGAACCGATTAAAGAACTCGGTAGCACCCTCAGATTTTCCTTGGACACAGGCTGTAAGCTTGTCCCAAATAATTCTCTTTTCGGGGATTATAGTTTTCAGTTTTGCAATGATTCTGTCAGGCAAAGTTAGTATCACCTGAGGTGGTCTCTCACCAGCTGGCCTTTCCCCATCAAGCCTAACTATGTTAGCCCATGTATCTCCCAACCCTGGTACATCGTCTATAGTTCTAACTTGTTTCCACAAATCTACAGGCAGGAGTACAGGGAATAGCAAATCAACATCGCCTAGGGTAAACACTGAGGACTGTAAAACGGACTCTATCTCTTTATAGAACCCTGTCGGATTTTTCCTAATGTCAGGAATAGTTTGTCTAATAGTATTCACTTCCTGTCGTGAAAACGGGACGTGAACAAACTGCGATACATAATGTGCAGGAATGTCCACAGCAGGTGTACCTGCTGCAGCATTAGCAGGAATCTCAACCTTTGGGACAAATGTCGGAGGAACCTCTCTCATAGGCAACTGAGATGTAGGCAACTCCGAACGCATACTAAGCAACAGAGCTAAGTCGAGCGCTAAAGCAGTTGAAGAAGTGTCAAGTGAAAAAGCTCTCTTATAAATGCTCAATAACTCTGTGGGACAACTAACCTTTCTCTTTAAACATTCATCCTGCAGGTACTCTACCATTACCTGTATCACTTTCCTCTGCATTTCTAGCGTATATTGACTGTATGTGTCATATACCTCAACTGGAGTTATCGATATGTCTGAAATCCATCTAATCGCATCTTTTGTACAAATTCGCGCCTCCTCAGATGTCGATTTACGACACGGAAGAAATCGTTTCTGTACATAAATACTTTCTTCTTCGTCATCCTCATTCCGTAACCTTTCCAACTCCTTTCTATACTCAAATATCCTCTCAACATGCTCATGTACCTTCTCCACAGTGTCTCTTGAAAACGCTAAAGTATTCAGGTCCCTCAACCCTTGTGGGAGGTCTGCATTATTTAATTTACCCCACATTACACATAAATGAATCCCTAAACCTTCAATGAAAACATTTTTCTCAGGAAAATTATCCATATTAGAAAGTGTGGCAAGAACATTAGCTCGATCATCTCTCTCCATACAATGCTTAGCCCATGCAAACAAATCCTGTTTCTTTTCTGTAGGAACAGTATTATGAGTAACAATCCTCGACCCCGCACCCTGATCAACTACAAGCGGTACAGAACTACTTGGGAGTGAGGGTGCAGGCAAATTCAATGGAGGTACTATTACTGGTGCAATGCGAAGAGGCAGAGGAGCAGGTGGAGGAACAACAACCGGAGGAATAGGAACAACAGGTTGAGCAGGAAGAGCAGGAATAACAGCAGGAAGAGGTACAGCAGGAGGAAGAGGAACATACCGAGGTGGTGCAGAGGCACCAGGCCTTCGTTCATTTAACAATGTGTCAATAAACTCATCAGAACCATGAAGATCTTTAGAAGGATAGATTTTCTGAATACCGAGTGAGAAAGCCCTGTCCATATTCCTAACCGACTCAGACTGTTTGTCCTGATCATATAACAACGCCTTTTCAGCATTTGTTTTATGACGGCGCACATGTTTTTCCCTACTTTTAAGCTGCTGCAACGCTTCTCTTTTCCAATTTTGCAAAATATCAAATGCTGCAAGTATGGCCTTCTTTTTTAACAAGACTGACTCTAAATATTCAATACGAGGGATCTCAAAACTACCATTGACTGGCCACTGAAGTTCGGAGGCATGTCTGGTTTGTCTGTGCCAAATTTTATTAAATACTACACTTCCAATGCCATGCTTACAGTACATAGTACATGCCGGCGACCCCTCCTGTGGTGCCGGACGGCTAAATTCCAAAGATTGTCTATCGCTGCAGAATAATGCCCTAAAGCAGCTAGACAATTTCCCAGGCATTTCTCAAATACTCGGTGTTACCTGGTCAATAATTGTGTCTGCAGATACAATGCGCCAAATTCAAATTGTCAGGGTTGAATTAAGAGTCGGGTAACGACTCACCTGACCAAACCTAAGGAGGACCGATCGGTTTACAAAGGACTTATCTAACAAATTTTACCTTGTGTATGGTGATTTCAGCAAATCTGCCCGCCTCAAAAAATTGACCCTCGTCAAGATGCCGTCTCAGACCACACGGCTATCGTCCAGGGAACGGATCGTGCAGCGCTGTTGAAGTGTCGCATCTCGTTCAGTCGGGCCCGTTATGTCACACCGTCCGATCCCGGTCCGATAGCGTGCGTCAACCTTCAATAATCCGGCATCAATCTTGAGGGTCCCTATTCTGGGCGCCAACTGTGAAAACAAGGAAATAATATGAGGCAGGGTAACCAAAAAGGAAACACACCAAACACAGGTTACAAAGGAACATACAAAGTACTTTATTTTATACTGAATCCAGTTACAAAAGATCAGAACAAAATTCAGATAGCTATTGACCCTCAGTACAACACAGCAAACTCCGGCGTGGTTCGGTGTGCTCAGTGAGTGCAAATATTCATTGAAACAGTCAGGATTTTATACATTTCAAGCCTGCTGTTCAGCCCTCCTTTGGGTTAACCATTCCATAAATAAGTTACTTCTCTAGGGTCCCTTGCCAGGTCAAATCTAGTTCATCTTAGGTTTATACATTAACAAGAAGAAATGGTAATAATGTATGCTCTAGGCCTAACATTACAATGCAGGACTTAATTTATACAATATAGTTAAGCAGGTGTTCTCATTCAATTATAGATCAGTTTCGGTGATACAGGTAATCCATTGCACACAGGTCAGCAGAAGGACAAGGTCTCAGCTCATGACCCTAACAAGTGGCCTGCAGGCAAGTTATACATTAGCTGTACAGAGGTCATGACAATCGAGTTCTGTTCTGAATAACATAGGCTACCATTTTAGCTCACATGGTGACTTTATAGAGCAAGAAAACCTAAAATGGCGGCTTGACCCAAAATGACAGTTTACATGGTTTCTAAGGTCAGGACCTTGCAATGCGAGTTTATTCACATGTAGTTTATAAGCAGCTTGTTAGCAGCTTGGCGTAGTCCAATATACATTTATTTATAGCAATAGGAGGCACGATATAATTTCTAGTTTGACAAGTATTTCAAAAATGTCTGTGATTTAAACCATTTTCAGTGTTTTCCCCATTCCATTCGAAGCCAACTTTAAAACCATTTTTGACACTTTGCCAATTAGTTCTGTTTCTCTCTTGATTTTGCTGGCAGCAAATTGGGACTGATATATTTGCTTGAATTCTGCATTCCTGAAACCTGTTTTCTCTCCTCCTATATCTCTACATTGCATATTGGGGGGTTGAGAGATGTGCAGGGGGAAATAGTAACCACACCGCTATTTGATTTGAACAAACCCACAAAAATATTATTTCTGTGCTGCATTATCTTTATTCATTATTACTCCTTATGATTAAAGAGATTGCTTAGTGTGACATCACCCCATTGGTGAACATTGTATAACCATTAAAAATAGTGTGATTATATTGTGAAATATCTAAATAAATATTTTAACTTTGCAAACCAGCCTGATTCCTGGTTCAGTGTGACCGGGGGGGATTCAAAGAGAGGGGTGTGATATAAGTGGTACATCCTTCAGAATAAAAGAACTTATAGACACAAATAAATAATTAAGGGTTTCAGTTGTACATAGCACTCTAGGCGTTGACTTAGGTGAAGTGCCAGATTGAAATCACTTACATGATTGGGGGCTTGTGCCGGTATTTCTGAATTATACATGCCACTTGTGACAGCTTAATACAGTGTGCTAACTGACGGGGTACATAAACCCTGTTGGGCTACCACACTGTGCTACACTGTGAAAAACACCCTTCAATAGGAACACTCTAAGGAATTTGGTCTGTTTGCAAAAATAGAATAACTTCTGTAAGTCAGAAAGGAAATTAATATTTCCGGAATGGCAACCCTAGTGGAAATTAATATGGCAAAGGAACGCCTACTGCAGACATTATTTGTCAGGGTTGAATGGACAGAACAGGATCAGAATGTGTGGTTTCAGGAAATTAAAGAACAGGCCACTGCCACAGGTTTAGACATATGAAAGGATCAGGGTCCATTACACATGGCACTTAGTGAATTGTACATGGCCCCTAAGGTAAAAGAAGAGCAAAGTAAAATTGCCAAAATAGCGGCACATCTGTACCTCCATATTGGAGCAACACAGGAGAAATATGCCGAAAACCTAGATCTGGCAAACAGGCAACTACCATCACTAGAAAAAGCCCACACTGATTTGGACTCTGCAGAGCAAGGGCTACAAAAGAGCCATGAATCAGAAAATGAAACCAGGCAGTACCTGATAAAAATAAAAGGAGATATGGATATCCTGCAGCAGGAGAAGGTAGAGCAGGATACCAAAGTACTGGCGCTGCAGAAAGAGTGCAGAGAAAGTCTGGACTCTCTACTACAGAGCCAACAAAAGCTGGAACAGCAAATACATTTTAATAGGTCCTGCGCAGAGCAAAACCGCCTAGACCAAGAAAAAGAAGAAAATCATTAATTAATTCTCAAAGACCTTGACACCCAGACAGAATTTGATGAAGAGCGCCAGAAGGCTGGTGCACTTCAAAGACAAAGGGACGACCTGGCTGCACAGAGGGCTACTCTCATTCAGGAAAGGGACACCTTAGGCCAGGAGGACAGTTATTTAAAAGCCAAAATGGAAGAAAATCACCTGGCCCTTCAGGGACTGGGTGAACTCCAAAAAGACCACGGAAAACTGTTCGAGCACACCAGGAGGGTGGAAGATTCTCTAGCAAAGAAGGATCAGGACAGTAAGGACAGGGCTCAGGAGGTAACCCTCCAGCAGCAAAGATTGGCCCACTATTCTAAAATTACCTAGGAATCACAGAGAGACAATGAGGCTCTGTCAGAAAAATGACAGGCTCTACAGACAGGTAGCTATGCAGGAACAACTAATAGAGACTAGCAACGCATTGATGGAAGAGCAAAAGGCTCAGGTTAATGCATGGCAACAGGGGGTAGGGCCTGAGAGAGATGAGGTCCGCTGGGAGAGGGAAACACATGAGCATAACCTCAGGAACCCTGGTACCAAATACTTTCATCTCTTCAACTCCATGGACTCTGTCACCCCCATGTCCACTGGTGCACATGAGCCAAGGGCCACGGGGATAGCAGACTTCAATCCAATGAGGAATATGGGGCGCATAGATCAGCACCTCCCAGGAATGGATGGGCGGGCATCTGTGTATGGGTTCCCAAGTGCTAGGGCCATCTTCTCTGATCAGGGAGACTCCAATGAGGGGAGGGTCAGAGAAATGGATCCTCAAAAATATAATCCCAGAGACCAGATGGTAAAAGTTGGTGGGGAACTCCATGAGAGTTGCCCACTAAGGGCATCCTGAAAACCTCTTCCCAGCTAGGACAGTAGGGGGGGGTACTCAGCCAATCCTGGGAGCAAGGAAGAATCAGAAGACTCTTCTGAGAGCCACAGGACTCAAGAAACTAGGCCCCCACATTCTGCCAGCCATTCCCAAGCTCGCAGAATCCGGAAGAGCCTAGAAGACCAGACAGGCACCTCTGGTAGCAGTGCCTCTCAGTCAGAGGAAGAGTGGACCAGGGTCACCCGAACCAAAAAAGCCAACAAGGTCAAGAGGGCCTTGCTCCAGGATCCCCTAAAACAAATCAAAGCCATTAGGAGCGTCATCACACCCTATCATAAGAATGCAAAGTATTCGGTTTGGGAGCACCTTGAGCTATTTGAACAAATGATGGAAACTTTCCATTTGAAGGACAGCCAAAGCTGTATTCAATATGTAAAGTGGACCTTTTCTCCCGAGTGTTCCAGCTTCTATGCAGGACTGGAGGATCAGAATCATTCCAGATGGTCCACCTATAGGGCGGCCATCTTGAAACACTTTCCTATTCACAGGAATCCTCAGGAGGCTCGCAAGGCAGCCTACAACTTGCAATGTGGGGAAGATCAGGCCCCACAAGAATTTGTTCAAGAGTTAAAACGTGCCTTTGTGCAGACCACTAGAAGGGTGGGCACTGACAGCAAAGATTTTGTAAACACTTTCTTCTATGCTCTCCCCACGTATATCATGACCCAGCTAGTGAGAGACTTTCATGAGAAAATATCACTAGACTGGGTCATTGAACAAGCCACATGCATTTATAAGGTGCAAAAGCCAGAGGAAAACAAAAATAATCCCAAAGCCCCAAGACAACCAACACCCCTGCTGCTGCTAAAGTAGCGAAGGTGAAGTTTGCCCCCATTTTAGATTTAGAGATGGGGGGCCTAAAAACCTGCCCACACAGAATCAAAACAACCCCAAACCCAGAAGGCCCTTGGCCCAATCACAAACAGGAGCCAGGGAGGTAATCCCACAAATGGGATCCCTAACTCTCCTGGCTACATCAGCCCACGCTACAAGGGTAATAGACCCATCCTGGGTTATGTGTGGACTCCTCTGGCCCAAGGGAGGGGGGATCCAACCAGACAGCAGCTAATCCAGGGAACTTCCCTCCTCACCTCCCCCAGGAGGGCAGTAATCCCCCAAATACCAGACAGAATTTCTTCCCAAGGTACCCGCAAAACTTTAACCCCCAAAACAATCCATCCTTCTTTCCCCACTTTCCTGAGCCCAGACAGCCCAATCCAGGAGAGGGGATGCCAAGGGTGGAGGGGTACCCCAACTTTCCTAACCCAGGGTAATTTGGGAGAAGGGATAGCTAACCTTCCTGGGATCAGCCCAGGGGAGACATGAGGACCCCATACCAGCCAGAGCGGGTGTCCCAACTAGAGCGCCAGGTCCAAAACATGGCACAGGATCTGGGTCAGATGCTGAGGGCTCAACAGAACCCTCAGATGAGCATGACGGCACAGAATGCCTCAAATCCAGGACCTGGTTGTCCAGAGCAATGACGGGGGAAGAACCCCGATAATCCACCAGTTCCCAGGGAGGAGGCACAAGGGGAAGGCCTTGGAGGAAGCTTCCTTCCCCACTTGTAGAAAGCCCCCGGAAACCCAGGAACAGAAACCAAAATCTCCTGCCCCTGAAAGCCTGCAACCCAAGGAGCATAGAGGGTGTAGGAGAAATAAAGAGCCGAAAAAGACCCATTTTGAGGAGGAGGAACAAATCTTCCAGTTTGAAGGAGAGGGAACCTCAGAGGATCCTGTGAAAAGGATCTTCTTTCTCCTTCAGAGAAAGAAAAATGGGTCCCAAAGGATCCAAATCCAGACTGGGTAGATGAGGGGACTGAGTTAGCACCGCCCATCATCAAACTCCAGAATCACCAGCATGAAAATCCCCTGGTTCAAACCCATCTTGGTGACAGCCTCCAAAAAAGGGGGGGTTGGCCCAGAACCAGGGGAACCCAAAACCTCCCCCATATCTAGCTGTCACCTTTTTCTTTCAGATTCCCAAGACTCCAAACAGAATCCTGCCCAAATCACCTTCCTGTCAGTGTCCAAAACCAAGAAACTAACCCACCAGTTATCCAAAAATGTACATTATATCTTTGCCCACTTGAGGAAAAGGAGGGAAGATTTTATGCCCCGGTGCAAATACAGGGGCAATGTACAATTTTGGCACTGGTGGACACTGGATCCCAAGCTACCCTTCTGTCAAAAAGGGCCTTTGACCAACTGAATTCGGGAAGGGGGGAGAAATACCAAATTCCTCTCACCCCTCTTCCTGGACAACTTCAGAACTTTGACGGGAAGGAAATTCCCATCGAGGGGACTGCGGATTTGGACATTAAAATTGGGCGACACAAGGTGAAGCACCCGGTCATAGTTGTGACTCCAGAGGGCACACCTTGTTTACTAGGGAATGACATCCTGCGAAGACTCTCACCCCTCATAGATTGTGTAAACAAGGTCCTCTGGACACAGACTAGCCGACCAATAAAATTGAAACATAGTGTCAACCATGTTAGTTTAAATAGCACATGCCACATGGTTGAACAAAAATCTGACCAAGTAGAATTTCACTTCCAGAACAATCAAATCCCAGACGTGACAGTAATTGCAGTAGGACAAAAAACTGGTGATGGGGGGGTCCTCTCTATTTCTGAAAATCAACCTTCCTTCCAGTCTAAGGTGGCATTTCACACTGGAAGGAAACAACACTCTGAAAGTCTTTTCAAATTCACAATCAGAAAATCCCACTCCTATAGTCCAGAAAGATGAAAAATCAGCTCAAAGCCTGGCTGATATTCAGAAAATTGGAGAGCAATTGTTCATCCCTATTCAGTTAAATGAAGGTAAGGACTCTGTTCTCGCCCGAGTGTATGTGAACAATGGTAAGAGCTTCATCAGTGAAGCCATGTTCCGCAAACTCCCAAAAGATTCAGCCATTCCCACATTTAAACTAATAGACAAATGAGAAATGGTCCTGGAAATATCCAATTCCAAACATATCCTGCCTAGCATGTGTATGCTCAAAATTTCCATAGGCAACAAGAGCATAGTCCATAATTGTTGGGTCAGTCGAGATGTCCCTGCCATATTTTACTTAAGCAGTGACATTCTCAACCGCTTTGCGATTAGTTTGGACCTAATAAATTTCAAAGCTTGGTCCCGATTAGCGGGTGATGCCATGGACTTTGATGACCCAGAGAAAGCATTTAGGTCATCTCAACTGCTGCCTTATGCAGTTGAATTTCAGATTGGAGAGGAAGTCACCATCCCAGAATGGACCCGACAATTCTTACTGGAAGTGAAAGTTAAAAGAAGACAGAAACTGAAAAACCCTGACGCCTATATTCATCTCAATGCTCATTTCCAACATCAAGGGTTGGGGGTAAACCCAACACCACTAGTCAACATAGAACATGACACCATTCCAATAGAGGTGGATAACAGTGACTTAAAGAGTATCACTCTGGCTGCAGGCACCATTATTGGAATGGCGGTTGATGACCAACATTTTTCCATAGATTTAGGTAATTAACTATTAGTACCAATCCCCAAGGACTGTTTTGACAGTGATAGTGACGATGACACAACACCAGACAGGATCTTCACCCGGCATGGGGGGAGTTTCCTGGTGTACACTTCCTTCCCTTATGGTAAGGAAGATGTGACATGTGACTTCAGGAGGGATGAGGTGATATTCCAGGTCCGCGAGGACTGCCTTCCCCACCTGAAGCCACCAGTCCAAATCAGCACTTTGACCAGGGACTTCACCAGCCAGCTGGAGGAGGCCGCTGAGATAGCAAAACCGGAAGCCTTCCCAGGCTTTAGGCAGATGGTTGAAGAGAGAGTCAACCTAGCTGATGCCTGTGAGACTCTGAAGTAAAAGCAAAAATTGAAACAAGTTTTCTTAGATTTTCAAGATCTCTTTGCGGTGGACTCATATGACTGTGGTCGCACCGACATCCACACAACAATTCCCACGGACCCTGGCATGGCTCCAGTGTTTGTGAAGCAATATCGCTTGTTTCTTGCATCAATAGAGTCCCTTACTGAAATAATTAAGAACCTTGAGTCCCGTGGGATACTTCTTCCAGTCCACAGCACCTTCAATAATCCGGTGATGGGGATTTTGAAGCCAAACGGTCAGTGGAAACTCTGCGTCGACCTAAGGGAGCTCAACAACTGGGTCCATACTTCCGGGTGGCCTCTTCCCTATATTGACCAAGGTCTGGCCCAGATCCAGGGGTCACAGGTATTCACTGCAATAGACCTGACCAATGGGTACTGGACTGTACCTGTCAGTAGGGAGGACCAATACAAGCTGTCCTTTACCTTCGGGGGGCAGCAGTACACGTGGACCTGGACTCCCATCGGATACATCAACTCCGGCAATGAATTCAACATTTTTCTACACAAGGCAATGCCCGACCTGGGTGAGAGGAACACATAGCAGGGATCCGTTATGTTCTGACACAGTTGAGGGCTGCCGGAGCAAAACTCTCATTTCAAAAGGCACAGTGGTGTAGAACCTGTGTCAATTTCTTGGGGCATGAGATTACTCCTCAGGGTCTTTGTCCCCAGGAAAAGAAAGTGGAAGCACTCCAGAAATTAAAAGACCCTACAACTTTGTGGGAACTAAGGAGCCTCCTTGGACTGACTAATTACAGCAGAAAGTTCATTGAGTACTACGCAGAGATCACAAGACCCCTGATCCATCTTTTGAAGGGGGGGTCAAGTGGGAGTGGGGTCCAGAACAAGCTGAGGCAGTAAGACAACTCAAAAGAAGCCTCTCACAAGCGCCTTGCCTAGCTTACCCTATCAAAAACAAGGAGTTCTTCTTGGAGACAGGGTTCTCAAATACATGCTTGACTGCAGTATTATATCAAAAGCATGAAAAGGTCAATAAAGTAATCTCCTATGTGAGTGAAACCTTATCCTCTGTGGAGGAAAAATTCAACGATTGTGAGAAGGCACTCCTGGCAATGGTGTGGGCATTGAAGAATTACCACCTATTTATCCAGGGGGAACACATCATAGTGGAGACTCCACACCAGCCTCTGCAATATCTCCAAAGTGACATAATCCGGGCCGGAAATGTGAGTAATTCCCAAATTACTTCCTGGATTCTGTCAATGCAAGGCTTTCCTGTAGAGGTCAGATATGGTCAAAACAAGAAGAGTCCCCTCGCGCAACGGCTGGCTGACTTGCATGATTGTGCCTGAGAAAACTGTCTCGAGGACAAAAGTCTTAAAATCAAGGACAACATGGAGGCATACCTTAACTCCCCACACAAAGTCCTTGAAGAAGACAAGTGTGAGGGAATGTCCACTGTCTATGTGGATGGGTGCTCCTACCATGTTGACAACAATGGGGAAAAAGAACTTGTGGTTGGCGTACGGAATGCATGGGTGAATGAGGCCCCAGAACCCTCCGCTGGGTACAAAATCAGTCCCCAAAGTAGTCAAGTGGCAGAGTTGATGGCTGTGCATCAAGCCATCCTCACTGCTGTCCAACACCAACTCCACAAACTGGTCATAATCACAGATTCGGATTATGAATGGAACGGGTTAGTGGAGCACCTGGTTAACTGGAAAACCAGAGGTATGCTATGTGCTAATAACAAACCATTGAAACATGGACAATTAATCCAAAATATTGATGATCTGGTCACCTCGAATGGTATGACCATCTACTGGAAAAAGATCAAGGGTCATTCTAAAGTAGAGGGACCAGACAAAACTGGAAATGACCTAGCTGATCAGCTGGCCAAAGCCGGAGTCATCCAAGGGGATCTACTTGAGATTGAGTCTCTGCTGGGGGAAATTCAGGTCACTGCTATCACTAGGTCACAGACAAATGCTCACAATGAACTCTCAACTGCACAATGGAATAAGGAGACCCGAGATGCTGATTTGATTACGGCTCAAAAAGAGGATCCAATAACTGGTAAGTTTTATCAACACATTGAGGACCCTGAGAACTTTCCCCTGATGGATACCAATTACATAGGGAAAGAGAACCTCAGAGTGTTGATGAAATGTCCAAAATGCTCTGAATCCAAGATGGTTTGTTGGTAAGGAGATCCCTAGCTGGCCATGAACAGTGGGTGGTCCCCACCTCATTCCGAAGCCTGATGCTAAGTCACACCCAGGATGCGGCCACAGCCGGTCATCGGGGGTTTCATACAACACTTGAAATCTTAAGAGAGGTAGCATACTGGCCACACATGGGGCAGGACCTCGACCAATACTTGAAGCGGTGTCTTGTGTGTGCACAATTTCAGCCAACATCCCTCACACACGGTGCACGTCTCCAAAAGAGGGGGATGATATGATATGATATGATATGGCATTTGTAACGCGCCTATACACAGGTGTTTCAAGGCGCAACGAGGCAGGGAGGGGAGGAAACAAGGGGAGACAAACAAAGATCCTACTAGGCCAGGTGTCATTCAGATCGCGCAAGTGCAGGGGTGGGGGAGGGGGAAAAGTGCAGGGGGAAGGGGAGGGGGGGAAGTGCAGTACAAGGTAAGTGGCGTAAAGTAATAAATAAATAGGGCCAGCTGGTGGCAAGTGCAAGGTAAGTGCAGAACAAGTGCTGGAAAAGGGGGGGGGGCTGTAGGGATACAGAGACAGTCCCGCAGTGCAGAGGGGATTCTAGGGCATCAGTGCAAGTGGAGAGTGGCTGGGCCCAGGACCGAGGCCGTTAAGAGTGGTCCAGTTGCAGAATCAGTGCAGTTTCAGTGAAGAATATTAGCTGTTCAGCAGGGGAGAGGGAGAGAGAAAGCAGAAGCAAAGAGGAAGGTTTTGAGGTGCTTCCGGAACCGGAGATGGTTCTCCTCAAGTTTCAGGGAGGCAGGAAGGCTGTTCCAGAGGGAGGCCCCTGCCGCAGAGAGAGATCTACCCCCAGCTCGTTGCTTCGAGAAGCGGCTGACCCTGAGGGAGTTGGAGGCGGATGAGCGAAGGGCTCGGGAAGGAAGATATTTGGGAAGAGAGAGTTGAAGGTATTTAGGACCAAGGCCCCAGAAGGCCTTGTGGACAATGCAGAGGGTTTTGAGCTTTATCCTCGCAGCCACTGGGAGCCAGTGTAGAGATTTCAGTCCTGGAGAGATACAGTCCCTGGGCTTGAGGCCAAGGACAAGTCTCGCAGTTCTGTTCTGGATGAGTTGCACAGGGCGGAGAGTGGAGGCAGGCAGATTAAGATAGAGGCTGTTACAGTAATCCAGCTTTGAGAGAACCAGGGCTCGGGAGACAGTGAGCTTCTGGGGGAAGGAGAGGAAGGGAAGAATACCTCTGAGGAGGTGCAGCTGGTAGTGTGACTTCTTAGCGACGTCAGAAATATGAGGAGAGAAGGAGAGTGTGGAGTCGAAGATGACCCCAAGGTTTTTTGCATTGCAGGTAGGAGCAGGGAGGGGGCCAAGGGAGGCAGGCCAGAGAGCTGCAGGGAAGGAGGGAGTGAGTGTACCGATGAGTAGAATCTCAGTCTTACTGGCATTAAGGCAGAGGTCATTGGCGGCACACCATTCCTGGATAGCAGACAGACAGTCAGAGATGAGGGAAGGAGAGGGGGAGGCTGAGGGTAGCCTGAAAATGAGCTGGGTATCGTCCGCATAGCACTGGAAATTAGGGCAGAGAGCGGCGATGGGGTGGGCAAGGAGTGCCAGATACTGGTTGAACAGCCAGGGAGAGAGATTAGATCCCTGGGGGACACCACAGGTGGAGAAAAAGATGTCGGAGAGGAAGGACCCCAGTTGGACCTGGGAGGGTCGATTTGAAAGGAAAGAGGTCAGCCACGCCAGAGCCTGACCAGTGATACCCAGGTTTTCACGGAGACGGTTGAGCAGGATGGCAAGGTTGACAGTGTCAAAGGCAGAGGAGAGATCGAGCAGAATGAGAACACACGGAGTGTTGGAATCGAGGTTCAAGAGCAGGTCTTCACGGATGTTCAGGAGAGCAGTTTCCGTGCTTCTGGCAGCTCTGAAACCAGATTGATGGTCATGAATACTACCAACAGATTCAGCATGGAGGTTAAGCTGGGAGATGGCCAGTTTCTCCAGGAGCTTGCCCAGGAAGGGAGTGATGGAGATAGGGCGATAGTTAGCCGGGCAGGAGGGGTCGGAAGAGGGTTTCTTGAGAAGAGGGTGCACAAGGGAGTGCTTGAGGGGGGAAGGGAAGACTCGAGAGGCGAAGGAGTGGTTGCAAAAGTCAGCCAGGGCAGGAGCTAGGGAGTCGATGTGGTCCTTGATAGTTTTGGAGGAACAGGGGTGAACCTGTTTAGACGAGACTTTCATAGATCGGACTTGTCTGGAAACCTCGTCAGCAGAGAAAAGTGGAAAGGCAGAGAAAGAGGGAGGAGGGGTGACTGCAGAAGGGCCAGAGGAAGAGCCGGGAAGGGAGGGAGGTGAAAGGAGGAGAGCGAGGACAGGATGTCCTGAGTTTTAGAGATGAAGTGAGAGGCCAATGACACTGCCTTGGTCAGATGTACAAGTCGATTTTATCGGGCCCATGATTCGCTCCTCTAGGGGGAACAAGTACATGTTGACCGTGACATGCTTGTTCACTAAATGGGTGGAATGTCTCCCGGCCTCAAACTGCAAAGCAGAAACAGCAGCTGCCCTGATGATCAACCACATATTCTCGCGTTTTGGACTACCCCAAAGGATTTAGTCAGACCGAGGTAGCCACTTCACTTGCGAAGTGATGACAAAGATGTGGGAGATACATGGGGTCAAAAGGAAACTACACATTGCCTACCGGCTAGCCTCTAGTGGTGGAGTTGAGAGATACAACAAGACAATTGTGAGCATATTAAAAAAGTTTATAGCAGATTCTGGGCCAAGTTGGGACATTCGATTACCTCTTGTCCTGATGGCCATCAGATCTACCCCTTCTTCTGCAACAAAAATGTCACTGTTTGAGCTGATGACTGGACAAAGGATGGTGCTTCCCCAGCATCTGCTCTACAGAACCCAAGAGCAAACCTTGATAAACACCTCCACAACTCATGAGTATGTTGAAATCTGAGAAAACACCTTCAACATGCTTTTGCCTATGCTCAGCGAAATCTAGAAAGATCTGCAGACAGTATGAAGACCCACTATGACCTTAAGACAACTAGAAAAGAATACAAAATAGAGACCAGGTCTACTTGTACAATTTCCAAAGGATCCAGGCCAAACAGCGCAAATTTCTTCCTAGATGGCGGGGACCTTTTGAAATTGTAGACAGAATCTCACCAGTCGCCCACAAAATCCGTATCCCCAAAGGCAGTTTGGCAGAAGGGGGAGATAAGGAGGTCCACATCAACCAGCTGAAGTCTTGCCATCCTCGGCACACTCTGCAGCAACTAGAGGATTCATCTGGAAACCCAGAGGGGGACATTCCGGCTCCCTAGAAAATTCCGATTGTAAAAACCATTCCATCTACTATAATTAGTAATAAGTATAAGCAGTTAGGATCATCAGGTATCTATCAAATGTATGCGTCTGCCCCACTACATAAATAGTGGTGGGGAAATGTCTACAAATATGCTCTGTTTTGTCAACCTATGTAGACTGAAACCATGGATCCTAAACCCAAGGAGGACCACTCGGGGACCAGGAGGAAAGACCCGGGGTATCGCTCCATACACTTCCATCTGGAACCGGCAAGGAGAACCTGTCGATCCACCACTGATGGGAGAAGCAGACATTTGTTTTCCACTTGGACCGAAAAGAAAACTGAACATCTCAATCTCCCGACTTCCCCTTGACGGGCGGTCAAAAGTCCAATCACGAGGGGGGGCTTTGTGGGATGTTTTAACCCACTCTGCTCTGCCCTGCGGCATCACTGTGTGCTGGTGGCACCAGAATCAGCAAAATGGCCGCGAAAACCCCATGCTCGCCAAAGCTCTACCAAGCACAAAAAGATGTCAGTGGTGGAACGGAGACCTCACTGCTGAAACATGCCACTGGGCTGCCCACCAAGTAAAAATGGAAACTGCATGAAAGGCAGTGCTTTACTGAAGAAAACCCAGAAATTGTTCTTAAATCCCTTTTTCTTGGTTGCTGAAAATACAAAATACCGGTCTAAAACACCACAAAACATCCAATATCCTTGCTGTGTGTTACCCGTCACCTCCTTTAAGAAATTATTATGAACCTACAATGTCATGAAAGGCAGAATCTGTCATCAAAATATCCACAGTAAAAAGTGTGCCTGCCTGTGAAAATCTGTCAAAATATGGACGCAGTACCAGCGGCTGCCTGTATGACAGCTTTCAATAGTTGCATCAGAAGTTTAAACTTGTGCAATTGAAATCAAATGTCTGGAAATTAACTGAGTGTTATTAAGAGGAACCTAGGTTATAACTATTTAATTTCCATGGTTTAGAAGCTGGAATAAGAGTTTTAGCTGCTTGTGTGAAAATTTCAAGTTTTGTTTTAAACCAAGAGAAATATGATAAAATGACAGTGAATTTAAGCTGAACTCAAAGCCACCCAAACCAGTACCACAGCTTTCCCTCCAACACAAAGCATCTCCCTCCTGCTTCCCACCAAGGCCAGGAACTCACACCTCTGTGAGGAGTATTTCAAAGGAGGAGATTTGGGCTGCTGCACCAGAAGGAGACAATGGACCTCCCTTGGCTGAAAGGATATGCAGATTGTGAAGTGTCAACAGTGGCCTCTCCCAGAAGAAAGGGGGCGGATTGCTTCAGACCTGCCAGGAGGAAATGGAGGCGGGGACAGACAGTTACTTGTGGATTCACAAGCACAGCAAGCATATTTTTAAAAAGACTGATTAAAGGACTGTGCAAATTTGTCAAAATTATAGAATTAATAGCATTGTTAATGTGATTTTTGGGTGCACATTTTAAAAGATTCCAGAACTCTGTGCGATGTTCAGAGAAGGCACAGTGAAAATTCTGGTTTTGCAGGAAATGTATTTATGCCAGTAGCATGAAACTTCACATACTTATGCCCATAGACAATGCGCACATATGTACCAATTTTTGGACAAATTCGATATTGTGTCCAGGACAGAAAGTGTGAAAGTCTGTCAAATCCAGATCCAAGATCCTACCGCTACTGGGGTTGGAAAGATATTTGCTCCACAAAATATGTGATCTATGTATGTTATTGGTGTAAAGATTGTACACATGTAAAGATGTATTATATGAAAAGTATATTTCATGTTCAAAAGGCAAACGGGAGGAGATTTGGCCTCATGAAACCACATCATTATGGTGACATACCGTTTTCTCCTCCAATCAAGGCGGATTCTAGCCAATAGCCTACCTAGGGGGTGCACTTTGAATAATTCAGCACACCCACCCATTTATTCCATGCATAAATAGAGACAGCTGAGGGTTTAGCGACACACAGATTCACCCAACAACCGATTGCTGGCGGAGCACCCTGCCAGAGGAGTTGAGGACATAGAATGTTTTGTGGTAGCTATGACCGTCCCCCCCTCTCTCTCTCTCTCTCTCTCTCTCTCTCTCTCTCTCTTTCTCTCTCGTCCAGTGTAGAACCTCCACCTTAACCCACCCGCCCCTAATCCCAGGTTGGTAGCTAGAGATGGTTGATCCTTACTGTTTAATTCTGTCTTCAGCTGGTGGTGATGACCTAAAGGCTCAATGCTGTATCTCTCTAATCTTGCTCCAGGACTTCCTAACTCTCCCTACACTCTCCAATGGTTTGTTTTCTACTGGGGATGGGATAGGGCCTCGCAAATATGGTTTCTTCTAACCCCTGTTGATGTTCAAACTCCTCCTGTCTCTCACCTCCACCCTTTGATGTTACCTTCCCTTCTCACACACTACTACTCCCACCTCGACACCACTACTCCCTGCTCCATGCTACTACTACCTCCTCCACACCACTTCTCTCTCCTACACACCACTACTCCCTCCTCCACACTACTCCTTCCACCCCACTATACTACTCAAACACATTTCTTTCATATAGTATTCATCCATTTCACAATCACTCCTTACGTTAATTTACACTCGGCACACAAAACATGCATGCTCACACCACAGCACCACTTTAACTCCCTAGCCAATATCTCACCTGCTCCCAGTGGGGCAGTGACGATTGGCCAGATCAGGCTTTAGACCTCCTGAAATTTTGGACTATCCTGATTGGACCTGGCTGACATACAGAGCGGTGGTCGGACAGAACAGGACACAGACGTTAAACAGTGCTTGGGCAGCGCTTTTAACAAAGGCCTGGAAATGACTAATGTAGAGCATTTGATTGTTTGCACATGCATTCATATGCATACATTGTTATGCAATTGAAATCGTGATGGGGAGTTAGTACTTGCATGTCAAGGGAGCGATTGGAAGTGTGGGGGGAGGAGACAGCTCATTTTCACAGCAGTTCTTAAGTGTGTGGTTTCAGGCATGAAGGAAAGAGTTAACTGCTTGTAACATTGAAGCTGCACTAGTATACTCTCATTAGAATATGTAAAGAAGTTAGATGCCCCACACAAGTATGTGCTCCCTCCCCCACAGTCTCTGAAGTTAGCCCCTCCTCCTACATTTGAAGGGTTAGCCTCCCCAAGTTAACGTCTGCATGCTCCACAAATCTCCTCCACAACCCACCACTCCTTCCTTCCTCCTGCTGGTCTCTTGGCCATCTTCCACCTCCACCTCTGACCTCACCCGAAAACCCCCATGCATCTTGCTTCCTGTCCTCGATTTACATTCCCCTTTGCTGGTCAGGATTTGCTCTCTTTCCCTGGCCAATCTGGCCCTGTCTTCCCCACCCAGGAAGTGTGTGTGATGTGGAAAGTCATAGGAGTTGGGGTAGGCCCCATCCATATCTTTCGCGCAGGCTCGCTGCATACCGGAGATGGTATCCCAGGAAGGCCTGTGTCCATGTTCATGTTTTGGGACCCCGTTCCATGGGGTACTCAGGTAAGTCAGTCAGTAAGAGTAGAATGGGTGGTTCTCCACTCTCGGTACCCAGGGACCTACGGGTCCTTTGGGTTGTTGTGCAGTTTTCCCTGCTCTGTTCTAAAGCTCTGTGAGGCCTCCGTGCTGTTGCGTATGAAAGCATCTTCTTGCTCCCATCGTCGCGTCGTACTGACGTCTCTGGTGTGTTTCGGAGGCAGAGTTTATGCTTCTATTTCAGTCTGTAGTTTTCTATCTCTCTGCAGCCGATACCTTTAGCAGCCAGGCATGTTTCTGATCTTTCTTCTGCTAGAGGGTTTTTCTTTCCTTCTGATGTGGGAGCTCTGAAATTAATAGAAAAACAAAAATATCTTGAAACAGAGGCAAGAGATAACAATGGTCTGTATAAAAGCATGCTCGCACAAGAGGTACATGAATTGGGTTAATCTAAACGGCCACTGTCTACCGAAAGGGTTACAATCCCCGCTTGAGAAGGGCAGACAACTGGCCTTGTCTCACAGTTAAAAATATATTCTGTAAAAGAAACTGTTTTATGCCTACTCCCATTCACTTTCCCATGACTAAAAAGGTGCTTCCATTGAGGATGTATACCACTGAAATCACTGGACCAATGTGCGCCAAATAAAAAACAAGTTGGGCACAAATCGTCACAGATATTCATTTTTTTGATTGCCACCTGACCCAAAATCTTTTATATATCTCCCATACTGCATTGCAGCACTGAGAGTTTTCAGAAATGTGAAACCGCCATTTATTTTTTCTTTGATGCAGTCAATTACCCCAGTAACCCTTTGGAAAGCCAAAAAAAGAACAGCTCCCAAAATGATGTTTGGCGGATGGAAAGTTGTGGTTGTCCATCACAGTAGGGCTGGGAAGGAAAGAGGACCACAAATGTAGATGGCTACAAAGGAGAGGACTCGAAAGCCTGTTTTCACTCAGTTCCTTTTCATCTTACTGCAGGAACCCCATGGAATTCAGGTGGGATTCCCGCAGGAACATAGAAGAAGTAGTCAGAAATAGGAGAGGGTCAGGAGGGCCCGGTCAAACAGCTGAGAAGGAGGAGGGGTGCATATTGTGAGAGGCAGTCAGGATGGATAACACTTTTTCATTTTCGATTGCCTGCACATTGCTGCTGTATTCGGAAAATGTTGAATTACTGTGGGTATAATCATTGCGGCAATCCCTGTGGCGCTGTTGTGGTGATCTCATGACCTGGAGAGAGGCACAGCCGAAAGCCACAGACACTGGGCCACAATATGTTATCCTAACTGTTGGCGAGGGGGCAATGCCCATTGCCAAAGGCCATGGCCATTGAGCCCTTGAACGTCAGTGAAAAACATTAGTTAAGACAGGATTAAAATGATCAAATTCATTGCAACAAAACCTATGTGATTTGGTGGATGTGGGTGGTGATGACAATATTAACATGGAGTCCTGGTGCTCATCCCACAGCAGGGATCAACAATGAGATCAAATATTACATTATAGGTGATGTATACAGGAGGAATCAGAGTTAAGATTGTCATCCACCGAATATCATGGGCTTTGTTGCTATAACTTGCATCTTCTTATCTCTGTCAGAACTGGAGTTTACATAAGAGTTAAGGTTAAACCAATAAAAACCTAAAGTCTACAAACATTGGAAATGAAAATGTTAAGGTAACAACATGAAAAATATCCATACATTTATAAAAATATATCAAAATTAAATATCAACTTTTATATGATTATATAAGTTTATGAAATGCTTTAAAATACTATTACATTTGGTACATGTATAATAATGTATTGATATAAATATATTAATTCGGATGTAATTGGACCAGCTTTATTTATTTAGTCTTGTAAAATATAAATGATTAATCTTTTAGAAAAATGTTATTTAATATTTATGACGGTCTCCACATTGCCCCTTACAGTCATCCCTTACCTCCAATGTTAACAAACAGGAACCCATTAAAAAGAGTCACTTTTTTTTAAACGTACATTTAAAAAATTCCAACTGTATTTGATTTATGTATGATAGCTTTTTGTAAAATACCAATAAAAGGTTATTTATATATATACGTTATAATATGAATACTTATAAGTACGTGTTCAAACTTTTTCTGGGTATCATTATGCAAATAGCTAAAAATGGGAAGTATGTAAAAGTATACTTATGTGTTATTAATACATTAATATACATTTAAAACGTTTAGTTTGGCATGTTGAATTAAATTGATGAGGTGCTGAACAGGTAGCCTCAGAAGTAACATTGAGAGTATTAGAAGTATATTATTATTTCCAGTTGTTTGTGTTAAATCTGTTACAACCTTGCCAGTATCCTGGCATTAGAGCCACCAGGAAACGGTTAAAGGCTGTTACAGTTTCCGGCACCCAGTCCGGTGGATTACGGGTGCCAGCAAAGCAGTGTAAATCCCCATCCATAGAGTCCCATAGACTCCATGAGGGGATTTGCCGTCATTACTGCCACTGTCAATGCCAGTGGCAGTAAAAAGGGCATTTTTGGCTTGTAGGGCGCCTGGCTTACCTAGAGCATTTAGCTGGAAGTGACCCAGGTGCCCCACCGGCACTCCCGTAATCGGGCAGTCTGGTAAAGTGCAGGTATCCTCGAATACCATCACTTTTTTACCAGACCGCCCAACTCTGAATTAGCCCCAAAGTATAAACAGTTGTTTGTTATGCTAAATAGTTACTAACTTGGTTCATTGTTTTCTTAGTCAATTTTAAAGTTAGAATACTTGCAGGCTTTTAATATTTGCTTTTTTATTCTGAACTAACACGTTTCTAATTGCAAGTACTAACCCATTTTACCTTTGGTCTAATATTTTAACATACACTGATGTAATTCTTTTTCAAGACAAAACGTGTTGTTAACCTATTGACTTGATGTTCATGAAATATATCTTCTACCAGTTTCTAGTCACATTACCAATAATTTGTACAACTGCAATAATATCGGTGTATTGCAAAGAAATGTTTTCTTCGCTAATCATGACCGCTTTTCTTTTCCTTTTTCTTTTCCTTTTTGGAGGAAAGCTTGTGGTGTTTTTTCTTATGATTTTATTTTTTGTTTTTCAGCATTTTTCATGCTTGCGTTTTAACAAAGGCCAATTTTGTTCAGCAAAGGACAATGTTTTCGCTTTTTGGGACAAAGGATAATATTGTTTTACTTTTGTTTGAATCGCGCGTTCCTAAATAACAAGGGTCAATTTGGTTTTAGAAAGGACAATGCTTTTTTTCTTTTATTGTATTATTAACTTTGTTTTACAAAAGACAATTGTATTTCACTTTTCTTGGACAAAAGACAATTTGGTTTTACTTTTCTTCACTTCACAAGTTTGTTTGTCATTTATTATTACAGTAAATTGCAAGATTTATGATGTTTATGTTTTTTCTTTTGCTCAATGGGCCTCATTACAAATATGCCAGTCCGAAAATAGCAGTGCCGGTTTATCTGTACCAGCACCTTTTATGGGACCAGCATAGTTCGAGTCGCGATGCAACACTGTTGCCGGTATCTGTGCAGACACGCGGCAGCCGTACCTGAGATACCGGCATGGTGTAATTAAGTGCACATTCCGAGGTGCATGGGCACGCAATCACTGGCATGGAAATGCCCGTAACAACGTGAAAACGATGCCGGAAACACTGGCATTGCATACCAGGCGTCACATGGATTCTGGCATGTGGAAACATGCCACAGGTGCTCAAAAACAGCAGAGCTGGACCCAATGGGACCCAGCACAAAAGGACCAATCCCGCACCCTACACCCCTTCCAACAGCACAATGCTAGCATTAGCTGTAGCAGTACTGGAGCTGGAGGGCATGCGTGCAGAGCTATTAATTGAAGAGGCAGTGAGGCGGAGGATGCAGTGGAGGCGCTTGTGGAGAAGGAGGGCCATCATGGCCCAGCAAAACCCAATGTCCAGCCGGTTGCAGCCCGCAAGCAGGCAGCGATCCCTCATTTAAGGGCCACACCATTCAACCTCAACCCAGGTCAGATCCACACCCTTTACCGACTAGACAGGGATACCATCACCTCAATAGTGGACCTGATCAATGATGAGCTGGTCAGCATCATCAATATCCACACAGCCACCACCCTCCTCCTTGCTGAAGGTAGGCCTGTGCTACACTTTCTGGCCACAGGAACATACCAGCACACTGTTGGTTAGCTGCATTGCATTTTGCAAACCTGTTTCTCCCGTGTGCTATTCCAGGTGATTGATGCACTGCTGTATCATGTACGAGACCACATCAGCCAGCCCAGGACTGCTGACAGGTAAATGCCACAAAAAATGTCTTCCATATCCTTGTAGGCATGCCTAACATCGTTGATGCGGTGGACTGGACACATGTGGAGCTGTTGGCCAGGCATGCTGTGAAGGCAGTTTACCGCAACAGGAAGCTCTTTCATTCGCTGAATGTGCAGATGGTGTGTGATGCCTGCCACCTCATCACCCATTGATGTGCAAGATATCCTGGGTCAAAACACGACTCCATGGTGCTGCGCAACTCCACGCTGCCTCGGTACATGGCACGACACGCTTGACAGCATACCTGGCTGCTGGGTGAGTTTAACTACTAGGCCATGTGCAGTGTCGTATTATGGCCCAGTATGCCATCCATGACCAGTGGATGCATGAATCCATCAATACTCCCACAGCAATTACCTGAAACTATTACAAAACTTCCATGTAACCGCACAGCTGCCGGATAAGGAAGCAAAAGGGGAAGGCAGAACAAGAACAAAAGAAATGAACATTATTACAAACAACTGTAAAACAAGTACACCTCAAAAATTGAAGTGGAGATGACCCCACTCAGCAATGGAAGTGCATGAAATGTGCAAGTGTGTAGGTGTTACTCAAGGTGCAAAACAATAGTAGTATGGCAGAGTGCAAGTCCTTGACAGGCGTGTATCCATGTATGAAAAATACCCAGTGCAAACATAACCACATATATCCTGTACAGTGAAAAACTAAAGAACTACATGTACCAGAATGCACTACACCATAGTACAATGACAGGCACAAACATAGTGAAGCATAAACACAACTCATGATGCACAGCCAGAGAATACTGAAGCACCCACCTACAAAAAAAAATCTTGCTGCACACAAATTGGACAGGTACACTGCCTGTCACAACCACGCAATCACACATGCATTTCACAGTAATGGAAAATGTACCGTCGTACATGGATATATAGTTGGAATTACATTGATGACATTTCCATCCATTCCATGTGTGTGAGTTGCACAAAAAGGGTCAGAGGTCATGTTGTCTGTAAATGGCCCATGTAAATGCCACTGCACAACACCACCCACCACGCATTCTGACAAAGTGCCGTTCTGGTACCCGAAAATTGACATATGCTAGCTAATCTCATTTATTCTTGTGCATGTTTGACTTCTAAAATGAACACTATACAGCCTATGCTAACATGATATGACCAGTAAATTTACATGTTCACTTACTGTTGATCCTGTGCAGGTGATGCTGGGTATCCCCTGATGCCATGGATGATGACCCCCGTCAGGCAACCCCACAACATCCACGAGCAGGCATACAACCGTGCCCATGTGTGTACTCGCTGCACCATTGAACAGACTTTTGGCTTGTTGAGGCCCGGTTTCACTGCCTCAGCAGAACAGGGGGAGCACTCATGTACAGCCCTGAAAAGGATGGGAAAATTGTGCTTACCTGTGCCATGTTGCACAACATGTGCATCATGTGCAATGTCCCACTGCCCCCCGACATGGACACGCACCCACCAGAGGCTAAGGACGACAGTGAAGATGAGCTGGCTATTGCACCGCGCCGCAATGGCATGGATGGACGTGTCACACGTGAAGACCTCATACACCACTACTTCTGAGCACCTATTACACACAAGGCACAGGGCATCTAGCACACTGGGCCCTGAGCACTGTACATGAATAAATTCACTCACACTGAAAGATCAATGTACAGTCATGATTTCTTTTTCAACACCAAATATATTGTGACAAAAACAATTATTTATATTAGTAAAAAGCAGTACCTCCCTCTACAATCCCACCCAACTATCCCTTTCCACAACCCCACCCCAACTATCCCCACACCCCCTCCCCAACTATCCCTACCTCCCTCCCCAACTATGCCCACACCCCCTCCCAAACTATCCCCACAGCCCACCCGATCTGCCCCTCCGAAAACCCAATCAGTGTCCTATTTTTGTCCCCTTTTAGGCTCGGGGATGCGGCCTGCTGATGGCCGAGACAGCCGCTCAGAGCGACGCCTTGGGATGCTCTGAAAGGAACTTCCTGCAGTGGAACATATGGAGGGAGCCAGTGGCATGGGCATGTGCCTTTGGTCCACGAGGGCCTGCACCAACATGGAAATTGTCTCAACCAGAGAGGATGTCACACTGTTCCCCTCCCTCACACGCCATGCCAAATGCAAAATGGCACCTGTGGATCTACCCTGTGACCGTGCAGACCTCTTGGAGCTGGCCTGAAGAACCCCCTGCATGAGCTGGGCCTCATGCAGGTGTTGTGGACCATTGAAGCCAGGGTTTCCTTACGTGCCTCCATTCCGGACAAGCACCCCTCAATATCCCTGACATTGCCTAGAGGTGGGGGTTGTGGGGGTTGTGGGCTCATTAGGCCCACAGTACTGAAGCCCTCAGCCTCCTCATAGCTGTGGCCTGTTGTCATCTGGACCCCCTTGCGGATCCCCTTGAGGAAGGGGTGCAGGTGCCCCCTGGTCGAGTGGTGGCTGGGGTGCAGATGCCTCCTGGTCGGGTGGTGGCTAGGGTGCAGGTGCCTCTAGGATGGGTGGTGGCAGGGGTTTGTGTGCCTCTGGGATGGGTGGTGGCAGGGGTGCGTGTGCCTCTGAGATGGGTGGTGGCATGGGTGCGTGTGTCTCCAGGATGGTAGGTGGCTGGTGGGATGCAGGAGTTTTTGGCCTCTGACATCTGCCGGAGGATGCAGTCGAGTCCTGTGTGGATGTGCTCAGCTGTTCCGCCACATTTGCGGATGATGTGCCTGTGGGGTTCAGAAAGGCAGGGCATCAGTGATGGGTGTGAATTCATGAGACAGACATAAGTGCTAGTACTTTCAGGTTACAATTCTGTGTCATGGACATGGTGTGTGGTGTGGCAACATGGAGTGTGCAGTGGCTGTTGCGTGGTGTACTGGTGTTTCCCAGTTTGGGTGTTATGGGTGTGCTACACAAGCTGTATGATATGGTGTTGTGGCTGGTTGTGACATGGATGTGTTACCATGGGACTTCTGCCTATAGCACTTACTGCATTGGTGAGAAATTTGCAGGGTGGCCCGTGGTGGATGGGACGAGTGGCTGTATGTATCATTGATGCGTGCGGCTGGTCCTTTGCTGGTGGTGGAGGTGCTTGACACTGACATAACTTTGGCCATGTGCGAGCACGGCAGTGACAACAGAAGAGGTGCTTGTCAGGGGGATCGGTATCTGAGTGCCAGCATGTGCATCTGGTGAGGGCGATACAAGGGGCCTGTGTGATGTGTGAGTGGTGTATGAATGTGTTTTGGCTGCAAGGTCTATGTGGATGTGTGCAACCAGATGTAAGATGTTTTACGACTATGGGAGTAAGTGGATAAGTGCATTCAAAGTAAGACCGTGGGGTTTCAGAGTGTTTGGTGGTGCGTGCGTGATGTAAGAGCATATGGCATAAAAGCATGTGTCATAAGAGTGCATTACATAAGACTGTGTGACATATGAGTGTATGGTGTATGACCATTGGCATGAGAGCATTTGCTGTAAAAGTGTATCGCACAAGAGTGTGGCATATGAGTGGGTGCTATGCAAGTGGGTGCCATAAGACTGGGTGCCACAAGCGGGTTTGAGGTGTAAGAGCACATGGCATAAGAGTGTCTGGTGTAGAAGCACATGCTGTATGAGTGTATGGCATGAGTGTGCATGGCATAAGAGCATGCACCCTAAGATTATGTGGCATAATAGTGTGTGCCAAAAAAGTGTGTGGTGTGTGTAGAGTAAGAGCATGTGGCATAAGGGCACATGCTGTACAAACCCTTATCATAAGACACATCGCATATGAGCGCATGGCATGAGTGTGTTGTATAAGGGTGTGTGTGCTGAGCCATGCACAGTAAGAGTGTGTAGCATATGAGTATCTGCTGTTGGAGCACATGGCGTAAGAGAATGTGATATAAGAGCATGAGGCATAAGAATGTATGGTGTAAGTGTGTGCAGCATAAGATAGTATGGCAGGGAATGCACTGTGTAAGGCGTGTGAGTGATTAGTGTGGAAATGTTTGGCATGTTGGTGTAAGTCATATAAGTAGTGTATGAAGATTTGGTTTAAAGTCACATAAAATTCACATGCCCTATACACCTCTGATACATGAAAAAAAAACTCACATTAAATTGAGGTCTGGCTTTTATGTGAGTTTTTCTGGGAATAGGAGGTGTATAGGAGTTTTACATTTCTCACATGTATGCTATTTACATCTTCTACATGTCTCATGAACATATGAACACTCACATTAAAGTCAGTTGTGTACATCTGTGGTATGTACATCTCCTATACATAAAAAACTCACATCGAACTCTGTCATGACATGTAAATCATAAAATATATAACTGTGTAGACAGTTTATATAGAGGATGTACATTCATTCTTCAAATGCGTGATCTGCCGATAGTTCTATTTTCTTCACATTTGTTTAGTACACCAGATCCAACCTGATGAGATTCCACCCTGATGAGATCTATGTGTATGCAAAAACAAAATTATCACAAAAATGTAAGCTGATGGTTATGAGGTATTAGGACCGAAAAACATACTTTTTTCCTTTGGGGAAAACTCCAGGTTAAAAAGTATTCAAAATACATTTAAAGCAATAAATGTTAAAAGTATGAAGCCCTTCATGAAGGATTCTGAGATTGTCCATGTCGAGGTAAATGTCTCCTAAATTTACTGTGGTTATTCCAAATTTTCCATGGAAGATTTCAAATTTTTTATAAATATTTATATATGTTCAGTGAAAATCTTTATTTAAGCCAGAGTGATGACGATCAGAATCATCCCAACAAAACCATGGAAACTCAGAGGTTGTGGTAAGTGACGATAATCTTCACTTTGAGTGCCCCTACTAGATATTCCCCATGATGTCATTTTTGATGACATTATTGGTCATTGTTGGTCCCAGCTGTGATCTCATGTATTTGCTCATGGGCCAAGCAACAGGAGTTGGGGGCTCTGAGTGAAGATGGTCGTCACCTTCCAGACCTGCCAAATTTCCAGGGTTTTGTTGCGATAAATTGGATCATCTTAACTCACTTAACTAAGGTCTTTTCACTGAATTTGAAGGTTTATTTTATGCTATATCTTCTCCAGGGACAGTCATGTTGCATCAACTATTATAAAAGGCAGAGACCCACAGGCCCTGGCCTATGATTGTGGCCTTAATTCCCCATCTAATAATTAACCAGATCCCACCGGCCACAACCTTAGGCCAGTTGCATCAATAAGGAAAATAGACCAGGGCCAAGGGTCTACGCCACAGCCCATATCCCTCTGATGAAAAGTTAACAAGTTCCCCCAACATTGGCCTTCACCCATGCTCAGTGGCCATCATCTGCAGCTGTTTCTACAGACCATGTTGCAAGAATAAAGCACAAAATACCATTGGCCAAAGTCCATGGCCAGTGGCCACAGGTATTTTTTGCCTAATTGATGTGAAAGGGTAGTTCTTGGGTAGTCGACTGGGCCTCTGGCCAAGGCCCAGATTCCCCTCACTATCAAATCATCAGATCGCATTGGCCGTGGGCACTTTCGCACCAGCACAACTGAACATGAATGGGCAACTAAACATTGGACCATGCCCATTTCCGCTCCTCCTTTTATTCTGCAGTAGTTTCCCCCAGAAAATTCCTGCCTTAACAAACCACAGTAAAATCAATTGGGGCTCATTACGAGTTGGGCGGTATCCCAGTGGTAAATCCACAGGAATACCACCCAGTGGAATTACTGTTACCGTCACCTGGTCGGGAGGAATCACTGCCAGATTACAAGGTGCAGTAGTAGCGTTCATCCCCATTTTATGAGCGTTCATTGGGGCATTTTTGGTGGAATTACTGCTGTGGTAATTCTGCTGATTTGTGGCAGAATTTACCTCCAGCATGTTCCTGGAGGTAAACCCCCCTGCTTCAGGGTCATAGTTGTAGTATGGCGGAGAGCCAATCATTTCCCGCACTGCCATACTCGTAATGGGCCAATGTCGCCTTCTTTTACCAAGCTAATATTTCCATTGATTTGCACTGATTGCCGATTGCATCAGTAATGGTAAAATGTTATACAATTTAAAAGTCTTCCCCATCCCCATTGCCACCCTCCATGTGTCCCTCCTCTTTCTATGTCTCCCCGCCTCCATCACTCTGTGTAAATCCTCCCTAACCATCTCCTTCTATCCTCTTTTCACTCACAAGTTCCCGTAACGCATGTGTTTACGATCGCATCTTGCAACGTTACCAAGGGAGTCGCACGGGAACTCTGCTGCATTAATGCAACTGGAAAAAAATATTCTGTCAAAAAATGAGCCCTCCAGCTCACCCCAAACTCTGTAACTACACTTGCGTTCCTCCTCCTTCCCTCTCCCCAGCTCTGTCCTTATTTGAAACCACTCCTTCAAATCCCGTTTTGAGCACTTGGCTTGTTTGGCTTCCTGCAGCATTTCCGCAGTAATTGCGTGCATTGAGCCAAGTAAAATGGCTGCTTTTCACTACTGAAAAACCTTACTTCTTCATTGCACCATGGGAGATACATGAACTTTTTTGGACTGCCGACACCCACTTCTCCAAAAACAAAATGCTCTTAAAAAATGACTGGACGGATTTACACCAAACCAAAAAAAAGGAAAATCAGCATTAACACAGACGTAACATACCCTCCCGTTTTTTCATGCAAACTCATTTGAATGCCCAAAAATATTTTCACGGCTTTGTAAATAAAGACAGAACGAGATTAGAAAATAGATCATGCTCCTGAGAATCAATAGCATCATATACACTAGATAAAAAGAGTACGACGTTGGGCACTCTCTACTTTGGTCCCGATAACCGTGTGTCATGGAAACATGTAACAGTATTTCCTCAAGTCTGACCTCTACAGGCCACCTGCCTTAACCTTGACCTTTTGACGTAATTCGGGTCTACTCATTGCATGATTATAGAGACAGTTTGTTGTGAGATGAAAAATAAAGCGTTTTGGGAAACTGTTCCTTCATATTTAAGGTACTAACCTTTTCTGGACTGCTGCAAAGTCATAGTTATACTACCCACAATTCCTACTCAGTTCTTCACCATGCTCTGAAAGACTACAAGGTTGTCTTTTTTTTTTACATGTGACGACTTCCATACTGACCACCTTTCTGCATACCTTGTAAGCTGGAATGAATACTTTGAGGGTACAACCTTCTTGACTGGGGGCCAAGCAAATGGTGCTAATTTAAGGACAGAGTGATAAAGGCACTAGAGTCCCTTTTCATTGTAAACACGCATTCAATGCTGTCTGGCTAAGGTGTATTAGAATACCATGGTTCTAAATTGACAGCATTTTTTTACGTGACCTCCACGTAAACTTTGCATTTGTCCACATGCACCCTAGTCTAGATGCAAAAATACTTTTTACATCTGGCATCTCTCTTGCTTTTAGGTGACATCTGCTGTACCAGTGAGGTCATGATTGATGTCAAACATGATGTCCTATGTGAGGTTTTCAGTAATATCATCTATGATGTCATCAGTGTGCCCTAGACTCCAGTGAGGTCACATATGAAGTCATAAGGGATATTATAAGTGAATATATGATGTTACCCGTCATAATATCAATGGGGAGGTTATAGGGATGGTGATTTAACTTTCAACTTCTGCTAAATTTCAGGAGGTTTATTGCGTTAAACTGAAATTCTAACATCACTTGAACGAAAAACTATTTACTAAATTTAAATGGTTTTGTTAGGTTATATCGCCAACCACATGCAATCCTTTTTTTTCATCTGATATCATAACTTATATTGTAACTGATAACTAATATCATAATGGTTATCAACGTGTGTTGTTACGACATGGTTTTCTTTTCCCTTGTGGGTCCATGGGTCACTATCCGTGGCCTGCAGCCATGATCATGGCCATTTTGACCGAGGCATGACTGGAAGCCATACCACTCATCCTACATTTTCACCAAAAAAGAAAGATTAAGAGAGTCTAGGAAGAGCAAACATGACTGGGATGAGGAAGGGGAAGGGGCACTGCAACAAGGAAGAGGCACAGAAACGAAGATGTAAAGCAATGAGGAAGCGGGACTGGGATGAGAAAGAACTGGGACAAGGAAGAGGCAAGGGGACTGTGACAGGAAACAGGGACTGGGATGAGAAGGAGGGACTGGGATAAATGTGATGAGGAAGAGTGGCTGTAACAAGGAAGAGGGGTGCAAAGAGGAAGAGGGATTACGATGAGGAAGAATGAGAGAGACTAATTAGAAAGAGGATGACAGACTGTTACAAGGAAGAGGGAGTGGGATAAGTAAGAGGTACTGGACCGAGAAAGAGGAAAAGGGACTGTGATGACTAGGAGAGACTCTGACGAGGAAGAGGGACAAAGACATGGAAGTAGGACAGTGATGAGGGAGTCTATACATATGTTATTATTTATTTTATATATGAGCAATGCTCCAAGATGATACCTTAGTTAGGCTAACAAAGTCATGCATTTGCAGGCTTTCATAATCTTCGTATTACTTCATCAGGCTTAGGAAGAATGAGGCTCTTGGAATAGCAGGAAACCTCAAGGATTCGCCTCTGGAATTTCGTATCTGTTTGTATCCGCTTCTGGTGTGTTTCCTTCACAAAGCGCCTTACACTTCAGACGCTCCCACAAGCATTCCACCAGTCACAAAGATTTAAGTGGGGTGCTGAAAATGACATGTAAACAGGCAATAGAAAGAAACACGGAAAGGCTGCTTTCAAAGAGCATGAAGGAGTGGGGTAGTGTCAGTAATGGCATGTGTAAACCTACTGAAGTCCATTCTATTTTAGATATCGTAAATTGCAGGTCCATCTCGACTAAGCCTGTTGCTCACCATGCCCACCTACGTTCAAGCTTGGGATAAGAAACGCAGCCAGTCGCTTAATTGTATTTAGTGAATCATTCAGGCTGTTGCCTGCCTTTTCAGTATTACCTCTAAAAGGCTGGCCAGACTGAAATAGAGCAAACCATTTGTCTCGCGCATCCTTACTTTGTGAAGGCTGCTGAGAAAAGGATACTGCCAAATTGAGTGTGTGCTTCACTACGTCTGTGTGGGAAAAGAAAAGAAAAACGGCCTGGCATGTAACAGGAACACTCACTAGCCTCCAGGAAGCTTGTGGGGCAGGGCTTTTAAAGAGCTGGGAGGGCTTGGGCAGGAGTGAGTACAGCAGCAGAACGTTGCCTCAGAGAAGCAGCTGGAGGTGGGAATGTGTCACAAAAGGGTCTGTAAATAGCCATGGAAAAATGTTATATGTAAAAACAGATCTATCTGGTTTGACCACTGGTTCTGCATGGGAGCAAATAATGGGAATTTGTTATCTGTGAAAGTGAATCATGAAGCCGTGTTGTCTGTTCAAACCAGTTCCAAGTGTATTGAAAATCTGCAAGCATTTGTATTCATTTATTTTTCTAGCATTTTCTATCCTACAGTTACCTTTTAGCACTTCTATTTTATAGTCATCAAGGGGGTAGTTTGGTTCAAAAAATTGCTCACTGATGGGCGTGTCTTTATTTCGTCACCTAATATTTTGTCTGTGTAGATTCATCCACTTATGTAGTTGATGGCCAGTTTCCCCAACATTGTAGCCCCCGAGCGGACGTTTCATATGCATAATCAGCTCCGCAACTTTGCTAGATGCACGTGCAACCTCTTGGAATTCCACCCCATGTGGGATATCTTGATTGTATCTGAACTCTAGATTCAAATGCTTATCCTGTTCAACGATTGTAATATGGAATAAGAAAAATAGTCATGTTTTCTTATTAGAAAAGATTGCAGGCACCACATCTTTACTGTTCATGGCTTCACCTGCCACACTCTTTCCCCCTTTTGGAATATGTTTTTTGGGACTCATTTTTTAACTCTTGCAGTCTATTGAAAACAAGTGAACACTGCAATTCTGCAACATAAATTGCTCTTAGACTTGTGCTTGCGGCATGCCTCATAACAAGCTAACTATCCATAATAAATGGTGACCATTGCCAACCTTTATTTTCCCCAAAGGTGTGTGTGTGTGTCGTAAGACGGTAAATTTGGAAAATGTAGTTAGATATTATGATAAATAGTTTCTAGGTTTCTATAAACAAAGTTAATATATACAGCACACCTAAATTGTTCACATCTTTACCTCTTTCACTGTTCCTCCTTTGGAGTTTTGAAATTGTTCTATTTTTTTCTATATCTCTTAAAATCCATAGACAGGAAGTGAACACGGCAATCCTGCAAACAGAAATGGCATCTACAATCACAATGTTTGCCTACCCTTGACAAACTATCTATATTAAATACAGTGTGAATATTGAAGTGCCGATCTTGTTTAAAAGATTATAGGGCTGATTCATGGAATTATTTGCGCCAAAAATGGGGATTTGTGCGCCATTCTGCCTGCAAATCCCCATTTGTTAAACAGGGATTTGCAGGCAGAGTGGCGCACAAATCCCCGTTTTTGGGGCAAATAATTCCATGAATCAGCCCCCATGTTTGGTGGCGTGGTACTTCACAGTATACCGAGATGTTATGGAAAATAGACTAAATACAGAACCCCTTCATAATTCATATCTTTCCCTCCTACTTCTGTTTACCTTTTCTGGAATTTTGATGTTTTTGTAGGGATTTTTTTTAAAGCTTTTTCTGTGCATTGTGACCACGTGAAGCTCATAATGCTACTCCAGTAATGAAACACTGAACGGATTCACACACCGCAAAATGGATCAACACATTAACAGTAATGCATTAGTATTATCTTTCCAATTTTCTTTGAATATAAATGATCTTTCTTGGAATTTAGTAAAAAAATAAGTAAAAATACATTTATATACAAAAAATCAAATAGTTACTTACATTTCCATGCCTCATCTGATTTAAACTGCAAATGAGGATCTGAAAATGACACTTGGTTTGAGGGTTGTGGTGGGTGGACTGTAAGGATTGAGGGAACCAGGAAGGAGAAAATAATAAGAGAAGTAAACACAAAATTAATTGTTTCAATTTATTTTCAATTGTAAAAACAATACCTTCAACCATTAGACACTGCCAAAAAATCAACAAAAACTAAAATAAAAAGGAAATAAGGTCATTGGCCACCATGTTGCATGCAGGCATCATTCTAGGCCCCAAAGGAAGACAACTAAACACAGTAGCATTAGTAGCAGTTGGTACACATCATACATATACCTTCTAGAACCCTTGCATCAGCAGACATGAACCACAACTGGTCGGGCAGAACCTCAGGCCCCATCATTAGCTGGTGAATGTGTCATTAATCACAGGTGCAGGTAATGATCTGAAAACAAATGGAACAGCAGATGCAGGTGATGTAGACAAAGGAGCTCTGACTCTGGAGGGTCACCAGCACAGCGTAGAACATACACTTGCCTTGATCCACCTCTGCATGTGCTTTTCCTTTCGGGATCCAAGTGGTACTCCTAGCCAAGGAATGCCAGTCCACAAGTACTGGCGTGGTATCTTTGAGAACACTCTGCATGTTACACATACATGACAGTTGCCTGCATCTTATCTTCTGGCCCCGGGTGATGAGGCAGCCTGGACTTCATGATGGTGAACCACTGCCTTGGTACATCCAATCTGTTTGGACGGTCCTTTTTCTTATCAGATATCCACCGTTTGACTGTTGGATAGAATTTTTTATTATATTTCTATCTATCTTCAATAAACCAACAACTAGTTCTTTGTATTTATCCACTAAAATACATGTTTTATTTGTCTTAAAAACATACTCCATTTAAAACAGACATATTTAATTAATTTGATTGATCAATTGTTGAGAATGTATCATTAGTTATCTCTCTCCACTTCACAACTATAGTACAAAACATATAATTTTTTGTTCTTGGAGAGAACCTGCAGCATTGACAACAATTCTAAAATGAACAATTGTGTAGGTTTTAATATTTTCACTCACTCAACCTTTTTACTTTCAAACCATTCATCCCAACATGTTTAATTCCACTTCATTCACTCGTTTGCATTCGCTATGCCGGAAATGTTTCAGGGGGATACAATTCAATATTGATCAAAGAACTTCTTTCTCTCTGCCATTATCTTAGCAAAACTCTGGGCAGTGTGGTTCAATTCCTTGCTATCCTTAATTATTCACAACAATAACGGTCTCTCCCTGAAACAGACAAAACATTGAGCTTGGATTAATGTTAACCATGCTTGTCACAACTTAATTGTATTTTCAATTATTTTAATTGAAAACAGCACAGGAGATTAATTCCCTTAATTTCTTTTACATCTTGATTCTCTCAGTGCTCACCTTTCTGACATGACACTGGTCTTCATTTGGGTGTTCCAACTCTCTTTCCAATTATTTGTGTGTAGTGCTACATATAGATTCCTATTCCCTACACACACACACTGCTATTGGAGATAAATCATGTTCCTTCTATACTCAATTTTTTAAAAAAAAATTGAAGACGATGGCCACCAAATATAGCTTATGTCATTACTCAGCGGAGTAACTCACCATCTGTCATGGTGCTGTACTGCACGAGGTACTGAGTCAGTAGGTTACAAGGTCTGTTGTTCAAAATATAGCGGTAACTTGATTCTTCTTAGATATTGTACCTCCTCTGTTATAAGGATGAGATACAAAACAACCCAAATTTGCATTGCTTTCTGCCAAACCTTTCTATTTTATCGAATACCTTTCACTCTTGTTTTACAGGGCTCACCTGTAACCAGTATTAGGAGTCAGGCCAATGTTTTTTACGACTTACCAATTTCTTACAACAAAATTGCGGCGTTCCTTCAAGCTCTTTAATCTCCCACAAGAAATATTCTAAATGAACTATTGTAAGAATAAGACACAGAACAGACCAAATGGGTAGAGTTCTCTGCCAAGCCCCTCAATTTCATAGAATATCTTCCATTCTTGTTTAGCCCAACTCACCTCCGCTAATATTTTGAGTTAGACCACAATTTAATTAGGTTTCCGATTTCATGTGCCACAACTGTAGCGTTGCTACGGGCTGTGTGCCTCGGTCGCTATTTGCACTTACTGCTGCTGCAAAAAACCTAGTGGCTCTGCTTCCACCATCACCAGCACGTTCTTGGAGCTAAAATCTTGCCTGCCAAGCAGGTTTTCTGAGGTGCTTAGCATTGTTCTAGAAGGTCAGACGTTTTATACTAGACAGGCTGCAATCGCCTTCTGAATCTATCCACGATGAGTTTGCCTCAGAAATGCATTCAAGAAGTTAACCAGGAAGCACCTGTGCATTCTTAAATTTAGCTGATCAGTAATTGGTAGCCAGCTAGTAGAGCTAATAGAGCACTGTTACAGTGCCAAAATGAAGAGCTATGGATGAATCGTGATCGCATGCTGGCCCACGGCGCAATAACAAGAAAGACTCTTTCTCTTTACATATACGCTGCATGAAAGAGGCCAATTAAGCACAATTCAAGGAAGACGTATGTGTAGTGTGTCATCGCTGCTCGGAACAAGAAAATATTAGGAAAACCAGTAAAGAAGGAGGCTACAGAGAGCTCCCAGCTCTATTAATGTCTCAGTCTCACCCTCAACCACAAAACAAAAAAGTGTCCTGACAGGTTCACTAAACATATATATAAATTTAATTTATAATAAACTTCTCAATACCAGAAATATGGCACAAGCTATCTAGTTTTCTGTGTCCACCTAAGTTTTCATAAGGATACATTTTACAAAAATCACCATTTTGTACTTCTGTTTAAGCATTATACAGAAGTGACTTTTTATTATTTCAATTATTACTCATAAGCAAGGTCTGTCAATTACCAAGCACTATTAACTCAACATAAATTCCAAATCAAGCACAATATGTACAAAAAAGAACCAATAAATATCCATGTTCATGTACACAGTATTTCATACAATGCAAAAGACAGTTATATACACACATTAGAAAAAAACATTTGAAAAAACTTTTTCTCAGAATAGTCAACACTATATAAATTTTGAAGTTGATAGGCCCCCACTCAGAGGTTGAAACCATATGTCTCTGGATTATAAATGTTCAGTTCCATTGGGGGCATTTTCAATTGGTTAGCTAAACTCAAGGTCTACTAGCTAAACTCGGGGTTTAATGAATAAATACATTAATATCTCATCTCACTCTGCTCATGTGGCTCGCTGGGCCTGTCCAAACCATCCCTCCTCAGAACTTTCAGATTTGGTACATCCAATCTGTTTAGACGGTCCTTGTCTTATCAGATATCCACCGTATGACTGTTAGAATTGTATATTATATTTCTATCTATCTTCAATAAACCAACAACAATATCTTTGTATTTATCCAAAAATATATTTTCTTATTTGTCTTAAAAACATACTCTATTTAAAGCAATTGTTGAGAATGTATCGTTAGTTTTCTCCCTCCACTTCACAACCATAGTACAAAACACATAATAATTGTTACAGTTAGAGTTGGGCGCAGTCGCGTGCAGTCTGTTGTATTGCCACAGCAAGTGTGCGGTCTCCCTCTGCACCACCTAATTTCCAATTGGGGTTGAGCTTGAACCAGTGCAAACAACGAGGAAGAAAGAAGCATCAGAAAAGTGACCCTCTTACTCATTGCAAGCGCTGCGGAGGTACCCACAATTTCACTTTATTTGGGGTGATTATCTGCAGAGTGAACATAAAACAGACCTCAATAAAAAAATGAGTTTCATTTTTATTTTTATTGTTAAATTTGATATTGCATGGTTGAATATCAGTTGCCAGGAAGCAGCCAACCTGCACTGTCCATTGCCTGTATGGTGATCTGCTGGAAGGAACAGCATTCACGATGCAACTTTAAATAAGTGCAGTGCCCGATTCATTGCCACTGTGCAGTCAACTCTAAGTGAGGGATGGGTGGGCCATCTTAGATTGTAGTGCAGTACCTTTGCAAAGCTGATCGGGCAGTTTCGGTCCTTCCAGAGGGAGTCACTGGTCCTGGAACAGAAAACATTGCAGGCTCACAATGATCTCCAGGTGGATTCCCATTACTGAGCAGGCTATCTATATTTCTCGGGGAATGGGAAGTAAGCTCTCACACCAGGAGCTGCCTATTTATTCAAAAGTACTTGAAAGAGTGGACATGTTTTCTTCTGGTCAGCAATGTATGACCCCTTAGCACTTCACTTTTCCGCACTCTTCTCTGTTGAGTTGTGCTCCCTATCGCTCGTGCGCTTGCAAGAGAGGGGCAGGTGCAGGAGGATACTGTGTAAAGGGTGTGGTAATATTACACTGGAGTCTGAAATACATATTTTTAGATACCGTTTTAAGCAATCCCATTTGCAGGACACTTGGTTTGCACCAGCGCCATGCCTCTAAAATTACTCATATTTCAGGCCCCTGCCATATATGTCATCAGAATTCAGGGTTACCAGGAATGTAATTCAGCATGCATGTCATCTTCAAATTTAAGGAAATTAAATGCAAATTCACGGTAAAGGTTGGGCTTTGTACCCTGTTTTGATGGAAATGGGTTGACATTAATGAGTAGGTTGCATGCTCACAGACCAACACAATTAAACTTCCTGTAATGCAATGCCTTCAAGGAACTTCACATTCTCATAACACTCGACTTCATTTTTGAAGCAGTATTATTTACATGTGTGATCTCTTTAGTGTGCATCAGGAGGTGTTCTGGGGAGGAACAAGTGTAGCGTGCAGAAAGAATGGCATATTTTCATAAAAAAGGAAGTCATCAATGACATTTGTGATGTCATCTTTGATGTCCTGGATGTTAGTCTTAGCAGTGCACGGTGGTGGCGCGAGTTATGGTTGCTTAGCTTACCATAACTGGTGAATTTCAAGGGTTTTTTGGTTTTACTTGGAACCATAATGTCCCTTTAACAAAGTTTTTTCACTGAATTTCATAGCTTTTTAGTAGCGCAACTTAACCATAACGTCCCTTTAACAATGTTTTTTCCCTGAATTTCATAGGTTTTTAGTAGCGCAACTTAACCACAACGTCCCTTTAACAACGTTTTTTTCACTGAATTTCATAGGTTTTTAGTAGCGCAACTTAACCACAATGTCCCTTTAACAAAGTTTTTTTCACTGAATTTCATAGGTTTTTAGTAGCACAACTTAACCATAACGTCCTTTTAACAAAGTTTTTTAACTGAATTTCATAGGTTTTTAGTAGTGCAATTTAACCATAATGTCCCTTTATTAAAGTTTTTTTCACCGAATTTCATAGGTTTTTAGTAGCACAACTTAACCATAATGTCCCTTTAACAAAGTTTTTTTCACTGAATTTCATAGGTTTTTAGTAGCACAACTTAACCATTATGTCCCTTTAACAAAAAAATAGTAACTTTGACTTTATGTACATGTAATATGGAACATACTGAACCACTTCTACTGAATGTAATGTCCGCAAACATTTTTGATGTGCGCAGACATATTCGGACAACAGTACCACTACCTAAAAAGTCTGTGGGGGGGCATGTTTCATTGTTATATTACAACATGATAACATTTAAAAAATTCACAAAGTAGTACACATACATATTATATGTAGTAATACATAAGACATGTAACCCATATATGTACCACACTAACCATTCATTTAAATACAATATATTCTAAAATGCAATATACCAAGAGAAGATAAATAGGCTTCCAACATAATTACCTGACAGACACTCCTCAACTAAGACCAAGACCAGACCTACAGACTACTCAGAACATATCTTACCTGAAATAGTAAGTGTACATCAATTCATATATTTATAAACTTTCTGTATTAGATTAAAAAAAAAATATTATATATTTTTTTTTCTCACAGAAATGTCTAGTACTCTGGAATGGCTAGAGGAGCACTTCCCACATGACGAAATGTCAGAAAATAGTGAAGCTAATGGTACACACTTTACAATGTAAACCATTTAAGTGTTATTATTTTATATATATTTAACATATATATTTCCTTTTGTACAGAGCATACCAAAATAGAAAATATGTCTGAAGAAACTGTTATGGAAAACACGCTTGACAGCTTAAAAGAAAAAATGGATTTATTATTGAGCAATTTTAATAATTTGAAAACCTTTGTTGAGGATCATTTTAAAACAAAAACCTCATACCATTGTCCCACATGTACTTGTCCCCCCTCAACATATCCCAGTCAATTATCCCCAAACCCTCTCCATAATCCAAAACGTTTTGATGAGACTTCCATCCCTTCTTCACCTGATATCAATCATGTTGAAACCCCTAATTCTCCTGTTTTAGTTTCTGTTTCTGCCTCACTTTCTCTGTCATAAATTGTTAATATATGTGAAATAAAGTTACATTTTTATATTGTGTTGTAATTACTTCCCATTTTTTATTTTTTTTAAAACAATGTAGATGTCCGCGGACAGCGCAGGTGTTCTGAAATGTTTGTAAATAAACGAAAATGGAGGTGTCCTGAAGAACAATATAGTTGTCCGTATTGTTCGCTAGCAAGTTGAAACTGTTCTAAGAACCTAATTGGTGTCCTGAAATGTTCGTAAATAAACGAAAATGGAGGTGTCCTGAAGAACACTATACCTGTCCGTATTGTTCGCTAGAAACACAAGCGGTGTCCTGAAATGTTCGTAAATAAACGAAAATGGAAGTGTTCTAAAGAACACTATACCTGTCCGTACTGTTGGCTAGCAAGTTGAAACTGTTCAAAGAACACAAGAGGTGTCCTGACATGTTCGTAATTAAACGAAAATGGAGGTGTCCTAAAGAACACTATACCTGTCCGTACTGTTCGCTAGCAAGTTGAAACTGTTCTAAGAACACAAGCGGTGTCCTGAAATGTTCGTAATTAAAAGAAAATGGTGGTGTCCTATAGAACACTATACCTGTCCGTACTGTTTGCTAGCAAGTTCAAACTGTTCTAAGAACCCAATTGATGTCCTGAAAATTTCGTAATCAAACGAAAATGGAAGTGTCCTAAAGAACACTATATCTGTCTGTAGTGTTCGCTAGCAAGTTTAAACTGTTCTAGAACATACGCGATGTCCAGAAATGTTCGTTTGATGTGTGATGCACTTTTAATTAATTCAGGACCCGAACACTGTCCGTAGAACAGCAACGCACATGCGCAAACCAATGTCCGTGCATTTGGTGTCCTGCGGACAGGAGCTTCCTTCGCGGACCTGTTCGCGTAGGGATCATGTGACTGCGCCCATGCTGATCGCGTGTTCTGAATGCGGGGCACTGTTCATGTTCTCGAACAATTTAAAAGTACATTTTCGAGTAATCCACAATATTTTTCCATAAAAATACATCATGGCACAAGTCCCACATAGTAATCCTGAGTTTCTACATATCTTTTGAAACTTTTTGAACCCTTTTTTGTGTTCGATCTGTCCGCGGACAGCGCTCATATCCGCGAACCGCGTACAAGCACCCCTATAAAAGACCACGCCCTAGAGCTTATTCTCATTGTGTGTCTGGCTATTCTTCAGAGCACAGCTATTTCTCGAGCAACTTGCTGATTCCACCATCAAGATGGCATCCATGGCTGCAGAACTGCCACCTGGTGCCGCACCTGCTTCAGCACCACCACTACCCCCTCCACCACCACCACCTTCCCAAGGGCCTGAAGAGGGGAACAGGAGTGAGAATGCAGAGGAGGAAGAAGAGGATGACGAGAATGAAGTAGAGGAAATCCCTACTACCCGCACTAGACGTGAGTCTTGGGTGTGGCGGTTATTTTCCTTTTATGGGAATGGTCCTAAGGCTCGTGCGAACCGTGTTATCTGCAATGAATGCAAAATGATACTCAGTTGCGGGAAGCACGGTTCGTACAGCTTTGGGACCACGACCATGAAGCGACACCTGAGGTCATTTCACTCTGGGGCTATTCGCAAGGTTGTACCTTGCGAAGAACGTAGTAGGTTGATTTCCTCTACTTCATCCTCTGTTTCTGATCCTGTCACCACAAGGACCACCTCTGTGGGACAGCGTCTTCCTCAAGCTGCCTCATAGGCCATACAGAATTCTGATGACCCTTACCTTTCGAGGGTCACAGTTGTATGTATGTACTGTGACACAGTACTCTGCAGGGGGGAGCGACTTCGGAGTGCTTTTGAGAGTATCGTCTCAGAGAACGAGAAGTCCTGCTCACTACCCAAATAAAACCCACTCTGGATCTCCCTCTCTCAGCTCACCCTTTCTTATCCTTGTGGTTGGTGTCCCCCCCTTTACCCTCCTTTCCCCTCCTCTCCTAGTTTGTCATGTCTAAAAAAAAAACAAAAAATATAATATTACAAAAATCAAAAAAAAATAAGGGTCTTTTCAGAGCCGCCTTTCACAGTTAAAAAATAGAAGTGAAGATAAATAAAGCAGGGCCCTTTGTATTTCTTAAAAGTTTGCGGACAGTTTGCAAACATTAAAAAAATTGGGGTGCTACCCTATTGTTACCATTGCATTTTTCTCTGGGAGGAAGTGGTGGCTCTGAAAAGAGCCTTTGGGAGGTGTTTGTATGTCAAAATTATAAATACTTAACACCTACTTCAAATTGGATGCTGTATGTCTAAAAAAGGTTGTAGTGCATTTTGTACCTTTCTCAGAAAAATCTGATTGCCAGCATAAGTAAGATGGACTCCATCTCTGCGAAAAATGTATGTACTACGAAACATAATATTTTCATTATGAAAAGAGGGCATGCCAAAATCTCTTAGAAATGCACAAACATCCTTATTAACATTGCAACTTGCTTTTTCCATTTGTGGACCAAATGAAGAAGAACGAAGCCACATTTGTCTCTGCGCAATCCATGAAAATATTACTTGAGAATTAGAAACATGTCGATGACTTTCCCAAATCCTTCTTTCATAGCAAATTGCAAAGAAATTCCAGACACATGTCCTAAACTGTTCCCTCCACAATGAATTAAAATTATGTCTGGATGTTGCTTTGTTTCCAAAGTAGCACAGAGAGGTAGCAAGTCCAACCACTTCATTCCACGTACTCCAGGCCAGTGTACTTCCACATGTGGAAATCCAAGATCTACAGCGACTCCACCGCTTTGTGCATGCACCTTCAACCAATGTATCCACGAATCTCCCAAAATCCAAACAATCTGTTTTCTGAAACACACAGCCATAGCTATCTGTTGTTCTCTCAGCAAAAAGAGTATCTGAGAAACTCTCTCCTGGCACAACACACCCACTAAACTTTCCTGACCAATCCCTTTCACTGCTCATTCTCATTTGCATGACTTCTGAACCCAAGAATCCCCGGATGTAACTCCCGATGTCCCGAACTACCGCCATGTCCGCGAACATATCGTAACATGAACAGCCCTTCTACCATTTCCACTTCACTCTCTGTGCCATTCCCTCATTGGATGTAGCTAAGAAATCACATGACCATGCGCCAATCACATTCAAGACCTCTACATCTAACTGCATCATCATAGATCAGCACTGCAAATGTACTGTGAATCTCTTCGAGTACAAGTGTCATATCATTGGCAAGCACCATCTACAAGAAATACTGTACAAGTCGACAAGATTTCTACTTACAGCTCCATGCATATCCATATGCATGAACACAAACTACAGGTATGCATATTTTCTGTACAGTACATGAACACATTTTCAAACTGACTTTTAGCTTGTGTAATCTGTAAAATTAATCTACTGTCTTTTTTCCAAATTTCTAAAATCAACTATCACTTATAAACCTTTATACTATTTACTTTCTTAATACACACACTATCAAATCATGTTAAACTAACATTTTTTAAATGAAATGTATAGACTACATATATTGAAACAAAATTACATGCATGCACACTCTATGTTCCAATCTCAAAAAATAATACTTATACAATTACATTTATTTATTTATTTATTTGATTACTTTGATTAAAGCATGACATTAAGGCACTATTACCTAGAACAGCTTAGTTACAGAAATGGTGGTATTCAGTGGTACATTTTGAATTTCACAAGACATACTAAAGATATGTCTTTTGTTACAGTTAGTCATTGCAATACAATTTGTTCATTAAGAACATATCATGTATTGAACTGGTGCGACGTATCTTATGTGATTGAGATAGTTTTAATGGTTTTAAGGAAGGCGCTGAGGATTTCAATTAAAAAAATCAATATCTAAATTAAAAACAATGCAATATACAAACAAAATTACTAATTTGTTCCTTTTACAATTGCAGTGAAGACCATTCTCCTGAAAAGAAGCAGCCGAATTTCAAGAACAAAGAAGAACTAAGAATTAAGCTGCTCATTTTAGAAAAAAGTAAGTAGAATATCACCGTAATATTTGTATTATTACTCAAACATACTGTAAAGTTAATTCATGCTATTTCTGTGCCTAAAATAGAGATTGTGCACCATTCTGTCCAAAAATCCCCATGTCTTAAACAGCAATTTACAGCCAGAATGGCACACAAATTCCTACTTTTGGACACACAAATTACCCAATTCAATCGCTAGAATTTTCATATTATAGAACAAACAACTGTTTTTATTGTATACATTAGATTTACTATTTGTACTTCTCCACACCACTAGCTTATTTTGTTCTGTCATCTGAAACTGAGTTTAGTAACATATTAATTGAAGAATACACATCCCTACTAGTTGTAGTCCCCAATGCACAATCAGACACCATTACATACTTCATCTTACTCAAACACTGATGCACACAGCACACATACATTGCAGAACACTCCAAACCATACCTTCTTTATTTTTATCAACAGACCCTAAAGAATGCCTACCAAAAGTCAAGTCCGTAGAAAGCAACGCAGAAGTAGAGCAAAGGAAAATAAAAGTGTCCAACATAAGCATCCATCTTTAGCAGAATTTGTAAAAAAAGTTCAAACAAAACAGCTAATACAATCATTTAGTGAAACACAAGAAGTTTCAAGTACAAAAACGTTGCCTTCTCTATCAAAATGTAAAACAAACCAAAAAACCAAAAAACAATTAACAGAAAATCAGCTATCACTACAGATAAAACGACTTCTTTAAATTTTAATATAGTGCAAAGTAAGCATACCAAGAAAAGTATTTTAGCCAAAATGTTCCATCACAAAGTCCTTCAAAATCTTATAAAAACAGGAGAGAAATCAGGTTCAATGCTTAAAACCTATCATAGGAAATTAATTTTAGAAGCGTTGATAGATAGTGCAATTCTTCTCAAAATAAAGATATTTATTTTAGTGTTAAACAAAATGAAACCACTAACAAAACTAATAACTAAATTACAAAAAAGACTTCTCAATAAACGAAAAGTATCTGCGGAGGTGAATGGAGTCACACTACAAGCACAGAACCATACTTTAATGAAGAAGCGTACAAACAAAAACAAACAAATACAATTGCCATACATAGCAGTGGTCGAGGTTATGAAAAAGTTAATAATACCATTATGGAACAAGAAGTACTCCTTACAAAAATATGCCCTGAAAACTTAGAATTACCCCTCCATTCAACTGAATCAGAACGTCTAGTGTACAAATGGCCATGCAAGTCAATATGTAACATTCCTAAACAATTTTTCAAGTCTTTACGCCAATTCCTCAATCAATATGTAAAAAGCAAAGACAAAATCAAAATTAAACTACTGCAAAATATGGATACCTGTCCAGTGTGCAAATACACAGGACTACAAGGACATTCATTGCCCTGCATTACAGGACCTACTTGTAAAACCACCTTCCATGATATCAAAAAAATATCAACACATCATTCAACTATAAGAAATCTAGTCTATAAACTGTACTATGCTAAACGTCCTGCTTTAGCACTAGCAAATTGAAATAACATTCTTCTACATGGTACAGCAAAAGACCTACTTCAAGAAATTGACTATATCCAGAAAAAAATATTTTGGAAGTGAAAGCCATTTACAGAATGAAATAGCTTTAAATGAAATTAGCAACAATTCTACACATGGCAACCTTTTGCTAAACACATACAAAAAAGAAATACTAACATTTAAAAGTACATCAGCTAAAGTACCAAACCATGCATGTGTCTGTTGCCGCAGAACTTTTTATAAATGTAACACGAAAACTGTAGACCTATCATATGAAATAGAAGACAATGAAGATTCTAAATGGTTTGAATTAGCTCTCTACCGTGTAGCAGAAAACAAATACGAAATAAGTGACCCCTTAATACTTTGCAGTTACTGCAGTAAAAAACTTGACAACAACCAAACTCCTTCACGTGCTATCACAAATAATGGGGAATTATACCCACTACCAAAACCCCTACAACAACTTAATTTATATGAGAGCATCATAATTCAAACAGTACACCCATTTCAAGCAATAATACGCCTTAAACCAAAAACAGTAAAATTACCTCCCTCTGAATTGGTAAAAGGCATTCGTGGAAAAGTAGTTTATTTACCATTAGATCTAAAAGAAAATGTGCATGCTCTAGGAGTGCAACGTCCAATGCAGCAATCTTTAATTATCTTAGTAAATGGAGTACCTACAAAAAACAAAAACATATGACAACAGCTGGTAGATTTACATAAAGTTAGACAAGCCTTACTGTATCTTAAAGAGAAAAATGAATATTACAAAAAAATTAATATAGAAGAAAACTTGAAAGATACAACTGAAATAATTCAAGAAACACAAGAAGCTGGTCAATTTGAGCTACTAGATCCTGCTACAATATCAAATACTTTAGACCATTATACAATTCATCGTTTGCACTCTAATGACACCATAGAAGATGCACTGGAAACATACCAAATGCGTCAAAGAAAAGGATCACCAATCAGCATATGGGAAAAAAGTATAGAAGCACATGCTTTTCCTTTACTCTTTCCTAGTGGCAAAGGAGGAAGGTATGATGATAGACCTATTCAAATATCAGCTTCAGAATACCGCTCATTACGGATGTATTCTGAAGATCCCAGATTTAGACAAAATGTGGAATACATATTCCACCTACTCTTTGAAAGTGAACTAGCAACTTTATGTTACTGGGTTGCACACATATTAAAATCAGGATCCCACTTTCAAAATATGACAGCTACACAATTATTACAAAAAGTGCAACAAAAGGATGAGGTTTTACAATCAAATATTACAAATCTATTAGCAAATATGCGTGGTACTAAAGAGTACTGGTTTCGACATCACGGAGATGTACATTGTATGATCAGAAACCTTGACCCACCCACTTGGTTTGTTACATTAAGTTGTGCAGAATATGCATGGGAAGATTTACATGATTTCCTACGCATATCAAATAAAAACAAAACAAACATAGATATACTAACACCAGGAGATCTTTGTTCTTTGGATCCTGTTAATGTTTCAAGATATTTTCACCATCGCTTCATTGCTATGCTACATTTTATTTGTAATAAAACTGTTCCTCCCCTTGGAGAAGTGCAACACTTCTTTTGGAGAAAAGAATACCAAGCCAGAGGAGCACCACATATCCACATGCCTTTATGGATTAAAGATGCTCCTAAATTTGGTCAAGACAGTGATGCCACTGTTTTACAGTTTATTGAAAAATATGTCACTTGTGAAATTCCATCAGAATCCACAAATAGTGATCTTCATGCACAAATTTTACAATTTCAAAGACATAAATGTGGCAAATATTGTCGTCGCAAATACAAAAACAAAGGGAAATGCTACACCAAATGCCGATTTGGTTTCCCTAGACCAGTTACAAATACAAGTCAAGTGAACAACCTCATGTCTTCAGTTAGACATAGTGTTAAATGTAAGTCATCTAAAAATACATATTACATAAAAAGAAAAGAAGAAAAAAATATCAATGATTATAATGCAATCATTGCCCACTTATGGAATGCAAACAAAGATGTGCAGTACATTCCAGACAATTCTACTGCAGTTGCACGATATGTCACAGCTTACTTAACCAAAGCAGGAAAGACAGAGCTCCAAGACCTCTGGAATGACCTGTCATCAGATAAAACAGTGTCTAAGAAATTATACAGCTTGTGCATAAAAATGCTCTCCCATAGAGAATGTGGATCATATGAAGCAGCTGATCGTTTAACTGGTACTGCATTGTATGGTAAATCTGAAAATATAGTATGGCTAAGTCTTGGTCCAGCTAAATCTAGAAACATACGAAGATATAGAAACAGAAGCCAAACATGATCCCAACAGCCAAGCCATTTTTAAAAAACAATGTATTGGACACATACTACCCAAACAGAAGTAATACTTTGGAAACCATGTGTCTATACCACATAGCCCAAAACTACACATACAAAAATAATATAAAACCTGATGAAAAAAGGTAAATACAGAGTGACAAACTGTGAAGGCAGCTTAGTTAAACTCATTAAACCAAATTTAATTAATCATATCAAATTGTCATTGAAGACTCCTCAACATAAAGAAATGTATTACATGTCCCTGCTACAACTCTTTAAACCATGGAGAAAAGAAGAAGAAATACTAGAAAACTATGACTCATATGAAGATGCTTTCAAAGCAAATGAAAGCACTATAACTGATGTAAACTTTACACAATGCAAAACAATGTTGCACAATGAACAGCAACACGAAGAAGAACTCCAGGCCCAACTAGATAAAGACACTCCTGACAGTAGTCAACCTTCTGTAACAGGAAGCCAAGAACCACTGGGAGAACCACTAATAATAAATGAGGCAGAATTAGCTATGATAGAAGTAGAAAACACCATGTGTCAGTATAAAGATAAAGAAGACTTCACTATACTACAATCAAAACTAAACAACAAACAACGTAGCATTTTTGAAGAAGTAACAAAACAAATTTGCATATGGTGTATAACATGAAAATAAAGAATGTTCCTGCCATAATTATAAACCTATACTACTGTACATCAGTGGTGAAGCTGGTTCTAGCAAAACATTCCTAATCAAAATCATCAGTAAATTCCTTCAACAATTGACAAACAACAAACTGTCAGCTGTTGTCACTGCCCCACAGATTTAGCTGCCTACAACATAGGTGGTGTCACTTTACACCGATTACTACTATTGCCAGTAGAACACCAGAACAAATTAGACTATTACAAACTTTCTGCAGAAGCTGCAATGGAACTACGTAGAGTATTGAAACGAATGAAAATGCTACTAATAGATGAAGTGAGCATGGTCTCCAACCTAATGTTGGCTTTGATTCACCTCAGATTACAAGAAGTACTGAAAACAAACTATGAAGAGCTCTTTGCAGGAAAACACATTACTGTTTTCGGAGATCTTCTTCAATTGACACCAGTAAAAGGTGAGCCTATTTTTAAAACATTAGGACACAAACTCTGCCGTAAAACTGTTGGCAGCATTGGAAATGTCAACCTTTGGCAACGTTTCCAATACAGAGAATTAACAGAAAACATATGGCAATCTGCAGATCTCACTTATGCCAACATCTTAAAAAATAGTTGGTATACTCTCTAAAGAAGCAGAAACAATACTGAAAGCCCGGCAAATTAATGCATTTTATGGCGATAATGCATGTGCTACAGATGTTATGGAACAATTAGCCCACAAAAATGTCAATTGTATGGCCTTAATGCCAACTCTTGCAAGCTGTTTCAAATTCAATGAAATAATGTTAAGTAAAGAAATGAAACCAATAATGGAAATTAGCGCCACAGACAAACTAGATTTATATGGTATGACACTACCTATGTGTGATCAAGCCACAACAAGACTAAATAGTTTAGAAAAATCAATCTCAAACACAGCAGGTTTAGAAAAGATATTAAAATTATCCTTAAATTGCAGAGTAATGCTTAAACGTAACCTTGATGTGGACCAATGACTAGTAAATGGAGCACTGGATACAGTTGTTGGCTTTCAAACATACCCACATGACAACAAAATTCAGTTTGTCAATATACTCTTTGACAAACTTTCAGAAGTTAAAAGGATAGGACGCTCAACTGCTCGATTCCTTCTCTTCAAAGACATGTATGTACGCAGAGAACAATTTTCTCTAACTCTTGCATACGCAGTCATGATTCATAAATCAGAAGGTCTTACCCTAGACAAAGCAATGATAGATATTGGTAACAGTCTTTAAAGAAGGCATGAGCTACGTAACACTATAACGCTTACGTACACTTGACGGTCTATTTCTAATCAACTTTGATGCAAGTAAAATAAACGCTGATGTTCCTTGCATTTTAGAATACAATAGAGTTCGCTCACCATACACTCCCCATCTAAACACATATTCTGTTCAACAAAAAGTAAAACATTATAAAAGAAAAAAAAATCAAACAGAAAAGCAACAGGATGTCACTGCAAATCCTCCAAAGAAAGTAAAAGAAAGTAATACTTCATCAAGTACCTCAAGCAAAAGAGAATCAATTAGGGAAAGTAAACCAGGTACTTCTTCAAAGAAGGAAGACAAACTCCAAAAAAAGCAGTCAGATACAGAACTACCTGGTCCATTTAAGCTCTCAAATATAGTTGGTGTAAGTTGCTACGCAAATGTAGCAATGAATATTCTATTTCAATTACCACCAATTGTTGAAAACATGTACTTACACAGTACAGACCCATTGTGTTTTCAAATGTTAGTACTTCACAGAAATGCAGCAAACAATCCTGACGACACGTATAGTGTTTATGGAATAAGACAACAATTGGACTACTGTGCTGGAATGGTGAAATTCACTATAAACTCACAGCAAGATCCACAAGAATTTTTAATTTACTTACTACAAGTACTGGAAAACAAAAACATACCTATAAATGAAATCTTCCAGATTTCATACATGTGGAAACATACATGCACTCTCTGCAACAATGTGACACAAGAAGAAATCCCCAATGAACGCTTCGTATATATATCAATACCTAATTGTGAATCCATTCCATTTCAGCAACTTGTACACAATGCAAACCATGGTAGATTATGTTCTACCTGCAATTCAGATAATCGTTCCACGTTAGTAATACAAACACATAGTAAATATGTAATACTAATGCTTCTACGTTACAATGCAGATGGTACCAAAAACAACTGCAAGCTGACTGGATTCCCACATGGTCAAATATCACTTGGTAAGAAAACCTTCACAACAATAGGAATAATCTACCACGCAGGAGCCACAACCAATTCAGGGCACTACACTGCATATATAAAAACTAAGAGGCCGATTCATGGAATAATTAGCGCGGCGCAAGTGGGCAAAAACGTGCGAATCGCAGAGGAATAGCGAAAATCGCAGTGCAAGTGCGAAAATCGCACGAAAAGCAGCGCACGTCGATTCATGGAAGGCCGTGCGCGAGAAAACCAGCGGATGTGCGATAAAAAAGTGCGCGGCGCACGTTGGCGCACGTTGGCGCACAGGCCATCTAACAGCGTGCGCCAGGTCACAGCAAAAATCGCACAGGCCACAGCGAAATTCGCACATAGCGCGGCGCACGCAATAAAAGTAGGCGGAACACGGGCGTAACACTCGGAATGGGGAACAACTTGCCAAAACGTGGGCGTCACGGGGGAAGTACAGGGCACAAGTGCGCGGAACGCCCACACGCTCGCCTACAACACGTATTCATGGAATAGAATAGGGGAAAAAAGCGCACGCTCAAACCAGCGCACAGGCACAAACACGACCGCCACAAGAAAGGAGGCGGTAGCGTCTCTGCGGCTGTAAGAAATGTGCGCCAAAAGGTGCGCCAACAAATAGCACCTATATACTGCCATGATGAATGTCCCATACTGTGGCCCTCCAGGAAAAATGACGTGCAAAGGGGTACCCACAAACACGGACACCCGCTGACAAAAAATACGTGTGCATGTATACCGGGGTGCGCGGGAAGTGTCACACGCGATTAGCAGGGTACGTGCATCACAGGGGTTCGCGTGAAGTTCCTCACGCGATCGGGCCTGGGGGAGCGGGCTACGTGTATTTCAGGGGTTCGCGTGAAGTTCCTCACGCGATCGGGCCTGGGGGAGCGGGCTACGTGTATTTCAGGGGTTCGCGTGAAGTTCCACACGCGATCGGGCCTGGGGGAGCGGGCTACGTGTATTACAGGGGTTCGCGTGAAGTTCCACACGCGATCGGGCCTGGGGGAGCGGGCTACGTGTATTACAGGGGTTCGCGTGAAGTTCCACACGCGATCGGGCCTGGGGGAGCGGGCTACGTGTATTACAGGGGTTCGCGTGAAGTTCCACACGCGATCGGGCCTGGGGGAGCGGGCTACGTGTATTTCAGGGGTTCGCGTGAAGTTCCACACGCGATCGGGCCTGGGGGAGCGGGCTACGTGTATTACAGGGGTTCGCGTGAAGTTCCTCACGCGATCGGGCCTGGGGGAGCGTGCTACGTGTATTTCAGGGGTTCGCGTGAAGTTTCACACGCGAATAGCCTGGGCGCGTGAATTTGAGGGGTGCGCGGGAAGTTCCTCACGCGATCGGGCCTGGGGGAGCGGGCTACGTGTATTTCAGGGGTTCGCGTGAAGTTCCACACGCGATCGGGCCTGGGGGAGCGGGCTACGTGTATTACAGGGGTTCGCGTGAAGTTCCACACGCGATCGGGCCTGGGGGAGCGGGCTACGTGTATTACAGGGGTTCGCGTGAAGTTCCACACGCGATCGGGCCTGGGGGAGCGGGCTACGTGTATTACAGGGGTTCGCGTGAAGTTCCACACGCGATCGGGCCTGGGGGAGCGGGCTACGTGTATTACAGGGGTTCGCGTGAAGTTCCTCACGCGATCGGGCCTGGGGGAGCGTGCTACGTGTATTTCAGGGGTTCGCGTGAAGTTTCACACGCGAATAGCCTGGGCGCGTGTATTTCAGGGGTGCGCGGGAAGTTCCACACGCAAATAGCCTGGGCGCGTGTATTTCAGGGGTTCGCGGGAAGTTCCACACGCGAATAGCCTGGGCGCGTGTATTTCAGGGGTTCGCGGGAAGTTCCACACGCGAATAGCCTGGGCGCGTGTATTTCAGGGGTGCGCGGGAAGTTCCACACGCGAATAGCCTGGGCGCGTGTATTTCAGGGGTGCGCGGGAAGTTCCACACGCGAATAGCCTGGGCGCGTGTATTTCAGGGGTGCGCGGGGAGTTCCACACGCGAATAGCCTGGGCGCGTGTATTTCAGGGGTTCGCGGGAAGTTCCACACGCGAATAGCCTGGGCGCGTGTATTTCAGGGGTTCGCGGGAAGTTCCACACGCGAATAGCCTGGGCGCGTGTATTTCAGGGGTGCGCGGGAAGTTCCACACGCGAATAGCCTGGGCGCGTGTATTTCAGGGGTGCGCGGGAAGTTTTACACGCGATTTCTGCATGGTACGTGTATTTCAGGGGTGCCGGGGAGTCCCACATGTGATTTGACCTGTACACCCTCCACGGCCCCTGCAGGCAGCCCACACCACAGGGGACTACCCTGCATCCCTGGTCATGTCCCGCAGGCAGCCCACCCAACATGGGCATGCCCCCCAGCAAAGGCACATGTCTCCTTGAACTAATGAACACCAACACATGTCCCCTTGCACCCCCACCCCCCAGCACTGTGGGGCACATGCCAGCAGTCCCCCACCCATGTCCAACTCATGTCCCCCACCACCCCCACCCCCCAGCACTGTGGGGCACCTGCCAGTAGGCCCCCACCCATGTCCAACTCATGTCTCCCACCACCCCCACCCCCCAGCCACCAGCGTCACCCTCCACCAGGGCCCCACTCATGTCTCCCACCACCCCCACCCCCCAGCACTGTGGGGCACCTGCCAGCAGGCCCCCACCCATGTCCAACTCATGTCTCCCACCACCCCCACCCCCCAGCACTGTGGGGCACCTGCCAGCAGTCCCCCACCCATGTCCAACTCATGTCCCCCACCACCCCCACCCCCCAGCACTGTGGGGCACCTGCCAGTAGGCCCCCACCCATGTCCAACTCATGTCTCCCACCACCCCCAGCCACCAGGGTCACCCTCCACCAGGGCCCCACTCATGTCTCCCACCACCCCCACCCCCAGCACTGTGGGGCACCTGCCAGCAGGCCCCCACCCATGTCCAACTCATGTCTCCCACCACCCCCACCCCCCAGCACTGTGGGGCACCTGCCAGCAGGCCCCCACCCATGTCCAACTCATGTCTCCCACCACCCCCAAACCCCAGCCACCAGGGGCACCCTCCACCAGGCCCCCACTCATGTCACCCACCACCCCCACACCCCAGCAGTGCAGGGTCACCCTCCACCAGGGCCCCACTCATGTCTCCCACCACCCCCACACCCCAGCAGTGCAGGGTCACCCTCCACCAGGGCCCCACTCATGTCTCCCACCACCCCCACCCCCCAGCACTGTGGGGCACCTGCCAGCAGGCCCCCACCCATGTCCAACTCATGTCTCCCACCACCCCCAGCCACCAGGGTCACCCTCCACCAGGGCCCCACTCATGTCTCCCACCACCCCCAGCCCCCAGCACTGTGGGGCACCTGCCAGTAGGCCCCCACCCATGTCCAACTCATGTCTCCCACCACCCCCACCCCCCAGCCACCAGGGTCACCCTCCACCAGGGCCCCACTCATGTCTCCCACCACCCCCACCTCCCAGCACTGTGGGGCACCTGCCAGCAGGCCCCCACCCATGTCCAATCCATGCCCCCCTGCACCTGGGTCCCAACATTCCCCAATCATGTCCGTAATGCCCATCCTCCCCTGCCAAAAGGCCCAACCAACTATCACACCCACCCACATATCAAAGGCAATTACATGTTACACCCCCAATGTAAATAATGCAATTTAACACATGTCTGTCACACACAATGGCTGCAAGTGAATGACAAAACACCCAACATGACATGCCTGAAAGCAATGAGATGATACGACACATTGAAGATTAAAAAAATAATATGTATTGAACAGCAAATAAGAAAAAACACAAAGCAAATCAAACAAAACAAGATGAATGTCCAAGAAAAAATTATGAAAAATTAAAATAAGCCAATTAAGAAGATCATCCTGGGTCCATGAGCCCTACCAAATTAAACCTAACTGACTACTAACTAAAAAGGGAACTATATACAAAAAAGTGGTGCATTGTCCAATCGCAACCAAAAAAAAATCAAAAAAACAAAGGAAACCTAACCCTAACTATACAACTATATACAAAGGCAGCGGGCTATTCGGACGGCTCACTGGTTGTTGTTATGGGCCAGGGCATCATCGAACTCCTGGTCAATGGCTTGGAGGCGGGCATGTTCCCTGGCCCCGAGGTCCCGCAGGGATAACGCAGTGTCAAGCTCAAACTCCCTGCGAAGACCCTCGAGGCACTCAGCCCGCCTCAGCGCCCTCCGCATGGAGTCCTCCGCCCTGACCATCGTGAGCCGTTCCTCCTCTGCCCGCTGCCGCTCCGCACCTATCCGCTGGCACAACCTCTCCCACACGGAAGCCACTCCCATTCCAGGGTTCTCCTGCCCTCCGGCCGATGCCTGCACCCCTGATGTTGATGGCCCCGAGCCATGATGCCTCCCACGTTGAGCCTGCTGCTGCCTCCGACGCAACTGCCTGTGCCAGCACGACGGCATCCAGGCTGATGGAAACCACCGACGCCGTCGTGCACGTGCCCTGCCCGATGATGCCGTCACATCCTCCATCTGCTGGGGTCCAGTTGCTCTGGTGTCCACCCCTGCTGGATCTCTGACTCCCGACTGTGGCAGGGATGGGATCCCCACCGAGCTGGCTGCATTGGTCGGGGCAGGTCCACAGGGGGCCCTGGTGGCATCTGGGCTGGAAGACGGCAAGGAGAACGACTGGTGGATAGCCTGCACAGAGGAGGAGAGGGCCGCCACATTGGCCAACACATGCAGGAAACCCCCGAACATGGCCGATCCCAATTGGGCCACGTCGGCACGGTGCACTTCGTGATGACGTGCGTGCTCCTCCCGGGAAGCACGCATGGCATCACGAATCACAGCCGTGCGCAACGCGACCCCAATCAGGACCTTCTCCGCACGGCCAGGGGTTCCCACGTCCGCAGGTGGAGGGGAGTCAGGTGACATGGACATCCCCTCTACCTGCGGACAGGCCTGGGACGGGGCATCCCTGCTGGTGCATGGTGGTGCACTCACAGGGTCAGGGACAGCGACATGCACAGGCCCCTCCACGGTGACCTGTGCTGCCTCCTGCCCCTGGCCCTGGACTGCACCACTTGCACCAGCAGGGATGCCCCCACCAGGCCCCATGTGTGCCCCAGTGGCGGCCTCCTCCTCCTCTGTGCAAACCACCAACCTGGATGGCTCCTCACCGTCTCCCACCGTAGCAGGCCCCTGTGGGGGCTCACCCACCCCTTCTGCTGCAGCCGTGGGGGCATCCCCGCCGCCTTGCTCCACAGCGCCGTCTCCGCCCTCTTCTTCACTAGCCGCTGCGTAGAGGGAGACAAAGAACACAAGCATCAGGGCACTGTACAATGGTCCCCTAGACAGGAAGCAATAGCAGATGAGCACCACTGTCAAAGTACACTTCCATCATGTCCCTCCACAACACATGGGTCAGTCCAGGCAAAACACACACAGTAACAGGCATGGTGCATGCCATGGACATTTCCATGCATGTCCAATGGACTCTTGAAACATTCAATGATATGTAACTCACATGCATCATGCCTCATGCCCATCACATGCACACACTTCACCTCAGTCACATCCATCTGGCCCCAAACACACCAAACACAGCGGATACAAGGGTAATTTTGCTGCTTTACTGAATCTCTGCATTGTCACACACATGTGTCATGCATCCATGGCATGCACAAGTCACAGACACGCAGGTCAGGCACACAGACATGGCTACCATATATGTACCTGGCATCAGCACCCATCCCTCACCCCCACCCATGTTCAGGTACAGAGACTGGCATGCTCTCATGTTCATAATCTGATTAGGGCTCCCCATGCGGCATTTCAACACATGCAACAACCATGTGCATCACACATCACTGGTCGCACATGCATTACCATGATGTCCCTGCACACATACATGCATAAATGGCCTATGGCACACATACAGGCAAGTATCATAGAACCAGCACACCGCAACATGCCCTGTCTCACACAGTAATGCATGGACACTTACCGCTCAACTCCAGACGGGCCTCCCTCTCAAGGATCTGGGCGTGGAGCGCTGGGCGTACGCGTTCCAGGACCCTCATCTGGATGGTACTCATGCGGCCCCGGCCCCCCTCCACGAGGCGCCGGGCCTTCACAAGGGTCCTGGACCTCAAGTCCTCCCAGCGCTTCTTGATCTTCAGGACGTCGCGGGTTGCCACCCCCTCCGCGTTGATGGCAACCACACAGTCGGCCCAGATCCTCTGCCGTCCTTCCTTGCTGGCGCGGGATGATCCAAAGAGGGCATCATACTGCCCCAGGACATGCTCCACCAGGACACCAACTTCGGTGACAGTGAAGCTGGTGCCCCTCTGCCCCTCTGGCCTGGGGTTGCCACTGGTGCCAGATGTGGAAGTGCCCGACATGGCAACCCCAGAGGCAGGTGTGGGTGGGCAACTGGGTCCTGGGGCTGGGCTGTGGAGCGATGTAATACCAGTCGGGAGTCTTCAGTTCCAGCAGGGGTGGACACAGCAACTGGACCCCTGCAGATGGCTGATGTGCAGGCACCAAATGGCAGGGCACGGTGGCAGCAGGCAGGCAGGCAGGCAGGCAGCAGCAGATGGCACGTGGGAGGCTGCTCGGGGCACTGGGGGGCAGTAACTCGGCCTTCTGGGCAGGAGCGTGGGCTTCCGTGTGTTTTCGCGTGGCCAGCTTGATACGGAGTGATTTGGCACGTGAAAATCCTGCACGTCAGCGTGAAATCCGAGGAAAGGCCCTTAGCGCGTAAGCGCGTCAGCACGCATACGCGATTCTATTGGACCAGAGTCCCTCAGCGCGTAAGCGCGTCTGTGACGTGACCCGCACGGGTGTTCCCCACTCAGCACGTGATGACGGGGCACACGTGGAGATACTGCACGTCAGAGTGTCATCGCGTGTAATTGGACAAAAGTGCGCGTACACGCGATTGGCCTATGTACGTGTATTTAATGGGTGCGCGGCCACTTAAACACGCAAGTACGTCAGCAAACCTGTATCACGTGGTGCATGTGAATTTCCGCACGCTATTGGACTGGGAACTGGATTCCAGGGGTGCGCGGGTCACACGCTGTATCCCATGGTGCGTGTGAATTTCCACACGCTATTGGACTGGGAACTGGATTCCAGGGCTGCGCGGGTCACACGCTGTATCCCGTGGTGCGTGTGAATTTCCACACGCTATTGGACTGGGAACTGGATTCCAGGGCTGCGCGGGTCACACGCTGTATCCCGTGGTGCGTGTGAATTTCCACACGCTATTGGACTGGGAACTGGATTCCAGGGGTGCGCGGGTCACACGCTGTATCCTGTGGTGCGTGTGAATTTCCACACGCTATTGGACTGGGAACAGGATTCCAGGGGTGCGCGGGTCACACGCTCGCCTAGAACACGCGCTAAGCATAAATTGCGGACTTTAACAATAACAAGCTCAGACGCCAGGATGAACATACCGTTCCTAGCAGCAGTGGCAGTGGGCTACCAAAGGAGGAGGAGGAGGATAGTCAGGGCCAGAATATTCACACCCAGAACCAGCCTTTTCGGGATGCCTGATGACCAGGTGTATGGGAGGTACAGGTTTCCACCACACATCATACTGGACCTGGTGAGTGAGTGGGAGGATGACCTCACATCACCCACCCTGTGCTCCCAAGCACTCAGCCCCCTGGAGAAGGTCCTCAATGTACTGCACTTCTTAGCCACTGGATCATTTCAGCGGACAAGTGCCATAGTGGGTGGGGTGTCACAGGCCACCCAGTCACGCTGCCTACACCAGGTCTTGAACATCATGACTGCACGCCCATCAGTCCGCAGGCACATATACCTGCCCAGAACACCTGCAGAAAGGCATGCTGCCGCCCTGGATTTTTACGCAGTGGCACGATTCCCCAAAGTGCTAGGTGCCATCGACTGCACCCATGTGGCTCTACGTCCCCCCAGGGCATCTGAGCACATCTATAGGAACCGCAAGCACTGGCATTCCATCAACGTGCAGGTAGCATGTAATGCCAAGGGAATCATCACCTCAGTATATGCCAACTATCCCGGCTCCACCCACGACAGCTTCATTTACCGAATGTCCACCCTAAGCCGGGACCTAGAAGCTGGGCGGCATGGCGATACATGGCTGCTTGGTGAGTATGTATGCCACTGCACATGCATGCATGTTGGATACTGAGCAAGGTCACAACCTCACCAATGATACCAATCCCCACCTCCACAGGGGACAGTGCCTACCCTCTCAGCCCCCACATGATGACGCCAATTCGGAACCCCACCACGCCACCCCAGGTAAGATTTAACACAGCCCACATTACAACCAGGGGCATAGTGGAGCGCACATTCGGAGTGCTGAAGTCACGCTTTCGCTCCCTTGACCGTTCTGGCGGGCAGCTGTTATACGCTCCCCCAGTAGTGTGCAGGATCATAGTGGCAGCATGTGTCCTGCACAACGTTGCAACACGCCGGGGCCTGGCCGTGGACATGGTGGTGGCCCCACATCCCCAACCACATGCACAGCCGCTGCGCATGGGAGGGGAAAGGGCACGGGGGGAGGCAGCCCGTACACAGCTAGTGGCTAATTACTTCACATAGAAATCACACCCCTGTGGAGTGCACACTGCCCTGGCACATTCCATCTGACAATCAATGATGACTCAACCTGACACTGATCCTGAATGTGTGGAGAATGAACCGGGAATTCCATGTCAGCCTGAGATTGTTCACCTGGAAGTGTCACAATGTGTGCATCCCTACCCACACAGACACCACCAATGCAGTTTTGTGAAGTTACACATTGAAGCAGCTAAAATGAATACCCACTTGCAAAATGCAACAAGAGGACAGTGCCATGTCAGCCAACCCAACCCCAGCACTGCCACACGACACACCGTGCCATGTCATGCTAATTGCAGGTAAACAAAGTAATCCCCACAACATGACATCACTCTCACTATGTACAGTGGCACTATTAGAAACCTGCAACACCTGAAATGCTCACAGCAATGCCGGACCAACAACATACTTGAGCACGTAGTACCATTAACATGACATCAAAAATTTTACATATTAGTAGTCTCACCACCTGGAAATGCCTGCACTCCCACCACTACCAACTGTGCAGTGTTGGCGCCATGTAGAGTTGTAGGTGCACTGCTGCCAACATGGTCCCCATCGCCAGACTAGAGGTCCTTGTGTGGACTTGAGGAAGGGACCTGCAAATTGGGAGGTAGACACAGAAGAAGAGTTACACATCAATGCAACATGCAGTGTACAACACAACAGCAATATGCACTATGAATGTATACACAGTATTGACTACAGACTGGCCACACAGCTCATGGGAGTCCAACGTCACTGTGTAATTCACTGTCACTTGGGCACACCCTTTGCAAGCCCATGGAAACGGGAAGCAGGAGGGGTGTGTGTGACTCAAACCCAAGCATCTGAACCAAATACATTACAAGCCTGCATGTGCCCAGCCACAATGCAGCGTATGCCCACAGGAACCACGGAAGCCAACAGATCGGAGCCAACAGATCGGAGCCAACAGATCGGAGCCAACAGATCGGAGCCAACAGATCGGAGCCAACAGATCGTCCCAAAAAAATTGGGAATAAAAGAAATCAAAATAAAAATAAAAATAAGAAACAATCAAAAATGGCCATTGATGGGCCCGGGGGGGTTGGGGAGGCCACCCAGGAGGTCCGAGGACAGGATGCACACCAGAACCCACCTGCGTGGATCCTGGGAAGATAAAACACCTCCATGGGCTCATGGCCCACACGGCTACCCTATTGTGGGAGTGTCACTGCTGTCGCTATTATCACCCTGTGCAGCTGCATCCGGAGGTGGTTGCACTATGGGAGGCAGCCCACGCAAGGCCCTAGTCTGCTCCTCCATGGCTGCAAGCATGCGGGTGTGGTAGGTCTGGTTCTGGAGGATGAGTGTGCGGAGGTCCCCATGCAACAACTCACGGGATGCCCGGACCTCCGCCCTCGTTGCCTGCATCTCAGCTGAGAGCGTACGGGTGAGACGCTCCAGCTGCTGTTCTGTCCTTTGGTGTGTTGAAGCCTCAAGCTCAACAAGAGTCGTCCTGAGGTGTAGGAGCTCCTGCCTCAGGGCTTCCCTGTGGCCCTGGGACTCAATGGAGATGGCCTCCTGCAGAGTCGCCAGTGCCGCCCGCCTGTCCCTGTTGGACCCCAACATGTCCTCCCTGTGTGACTGGCAGATGGAGTCGGTTGCCTGCTCTAGTCGCTCCATCAGCCTTTCTGGGGGGACAATGGAAGTGGCCACCCTATCCATGGCCTGAGCCATCATCTCGGATGATGCAGCCTGTTGGGTAGCCATACCGTAAATGGATTGCTCCCATGCGGTATTGCCGGGTGGCGTACGGCCACCACGTCGGCGGGCACCACACCTGTCTGGGGCAAGGCGAACTGCGCCTTGCTGTGCCGGCACTGCCTGAGGCTGCAGGACTGCATTCCCCCTCTGATCTGCTGGCCCAGGAACAGGATCAGATGTCGCGGAGTGTGACCCTGCATCCGTAACCACCGAAGGCGTAGCTGCCAACACTGACATCCCCATGGAGGGTACTGACCCTGGTGCAGGTGGGTGAGACAGAACAGAATCCCTCCCTGGAACACTCACCAGCGACGGCACGTAGGTCTCATCCGAATCAACACCTGAGTACAGCTCGGGGGAGGTGCAGCCAGAGACACCCCTTGAGAGCACGACCTGCAGCACTTGTGGGTTCTCCCCCACCACCACACCACGTCCCTCACTGGTGGTTGGTCGGCCCTGGGACACCTCCTGGGTCTGCACCATCTCCACAACCCCAGCAGTATCAGGTGCGTCTTCCCCTGCAAAGACATGAAAACAAAGTAATGGAAACAGGCATTAGCACCATGGCACACATTGAGGGCTGAGAAGCAAGAGAACCAGTACTTGATTGACACATGTCCCACATGACTAAAACCCTCCCATGCATGCACCCTCACTGCGTATGAAGTGCAGGCAAATGGCACACACTGATGACACCAAGATGGAAGATGAACAAATTTTCTGCATGCTGCCTGGCAGTGGCATCACACATTGGCCTGTGATTGGCAGGTGAAACACACATGCCATCACACAGATGGCATGTACCATTGCTATTGAGTGAAGATGGAGAGGAGGGCAGCACCTATTCATTCAGTCCAGTTCCCGCATGTAATAGCTTTTCTGATTCTAACAGGTCAGATTTTTCACCTGGAGCTGCCAGTCTGAAATGGTCAAATAGCACAGGGACATGTGTGTACAAATGATATCCAGGTAACAAAGTCACTCCACTTTACCATACCCATGTCAGACATGTGACTAGTGGACAGCGACATGCCTAGTGAAAGTGGTGGAATGCAAACAAACTGACTGAATGAACAGTGAAAAATAAGCAAATATGTTGTGTCAAGGTGACACTTCAAGGGCAACTGGCGTGCTAGATGTCTACTGTTGGCAGAAGGGATACTGCTATGGCCAAATGCAGCTGCGCAGGAAGTATTGCATGAAGCACATGGCTGACCCATATGACTGAGGCGCACACACTCTCACCTGGCACCCAAACAGAAGCCCTCACACACACACCATGCACATGTATGACACACACATGCATGTGCACTCACCGGACAATGCCTCGTAATCAGCCAGATCTCCCACGCCTTGGATCTGTTCCTCCGTGACGTAGGTCCCAGCGACTGACTCATGTGGAGTGAGTTCCATGTCTACTACTGGAGACCCACCTCCAGTCACTAGAGTTGCGGCATGACTTGAGGCCAGCTTACTCTTTGCCCTGCACTTTAGGTCATTCCAGCGCTTATAGCAATCATTGGCTGTGCGCCTCACGATTCCAAGGGCACTTACGATGTCCGCAACGGTCTGCCAGTGTGCCTGGCGTTGTGCAGGTGTGGTCTTGGATCCTGCAACAATGACCATCTCGTTGTCATGTCCGGACACATACTCGACAAGTGCATTCAGTTCGTCATCCGTGAAGCTGGGCTTCCTGGACGGGCCGGACTGTGTAGCCGTATCTGGGGCATCAGCCTGTGCCGGACGAGCACTCTTCCTCTTCCGCTTGGAAGGTGGTGGTGATCCTGAGTGTCCTGCGCCGCTCTGGACACTAGGGGCAGGAGCCCTGGTGGACTCTGTATCAGGAGTGTGGGATTGCACACTCAGCATGGGAGTTGGTGCAGGCATTGGCTCTAGTGTGATGGTGTCAGGGGGAATGTCAGCAGCATGGACTAGGACCGACACTGTCCTGGCTGGGTGTGTGAGGGCTGGGGTGGATGGAGCCGCAGCTGCCCCTGCAGCCACTCCGCCCTGCCTCCTTGGTGCAGCAGATGACCTTGCTGCCCCAGATCCACGTGGCATGATGGCATCAACGTGCACCAGCGCACGTGTCATAGCCCTGCTGACCTGGAAGTCAGGCATGGAGTCAGCCAGGTCTGGTGCCACAATGGGCTGGTCCAACAAGGGCTGAGCATGGATGGTGTCAGCCACTTCAGCCTCAACGGGAGGGGGGGAGGGGGGGAGGGGGGGGGATGATGGGTGCCCTTGACTGGTCCTCCACACATGGGGGGACAGGCTCACCCTGCAAGTTACGACCACATCCCCTACCGGATCCACCACGGCCACCACTTGTGGCTCTTCCACCTTTGCCACCCTTACGGAATCCTCGCCTCCCAGCCATGGCACTGATATTAATGTGCATATGGGAGTGGCTGTAGACAATTGTCCTGGGCAATTGGGGGTCAAAGGGGTTGGGTACCAGATGGTAATTGTACCCTAGTGCTCTAGCACGGCTGATTGTAACCCCTGGGGAAAGATGACGGGTCACGCAACGCACAGGAGGCCCAAAAAAGGGAGATGACGTGCACGCAACCCCTCCTAGACCACGTGTGCAGAAAGAAAAACCTGCACTACGCTGTGGCACCCAGTAACAAAAGAATGAACGTATGCGTGTCACACGCAGCCTAGAATGACCTCTGAAGGGGTAGGCTACACACGGGGCAAGCACAGAAGTTGGATACGTGCGTGACTCACCGTCTGCCAGGTAAAAGAGCGTGAAGAATGAGCGCGTTTGGCTGGCTAAACCCCCGCCAAAAGAAGATGTGTACGCTGTCTGAGAAGACTGGACAACAGTAGAAGGGGACACTGTTTGAGGGAACAGGCCCAGGTAAACCAGTAAAAGAGAAAAAAGAGAAAAAGCTGTCAGAGGTAACAGGGAATACGAACTGGAAACGCCGTGAAGTAAATCGCGTGTGAAACGACAAGAAGTACAGATTTCACCCACTCGCTCTCCACGAAAAGCACGTACAAGGAAATGGTGTTCTACATGTACCTTATATACAGGCCCACACGTACAGCGTCGCTTATGCGGCGTGTACGTTCACCAATCACACGCTTTGTCACTCCTGCGTGTAGATCCATTTTCACCAATCACACGCTTTGTCACTTCTGCGTGTAGATCCATTTTCACCATTCACATGCTTTGTCACTTCTGCGTGTAGATCCATTTTCACCAATCACACGCTTTGTCACTTCTACGTGTACATCCATTTTCACCAATCACACGCTTTGACACTGGGACGTGTCACGCAACAATTTCCTGCACGTGCAGGTGACTATAGGCGCGCATATGCTGTTGACGGGTTTACGCGCTAAGGGCCTTTGCTGACGTGTGGGATTTCACTACCTATCAGGCTGTCCACGTGTTCACACACGAGAGACCACGCTCCTGGGCAGGAGGCGAAATTACTGCCCCCCAGAGCCCTGAGCACGCTCCCACCTGCCATCTGCTGCTGCCTGACTGCCTGCTGGCCACGTGCCCCACAGTGCTGGTGGGTGGGGGTGTTGGGAGACATGGGTGGGGGCCTGGTGGAGGGTGCCCCTGCACTGGTGGGGGTGGTGGGAGACATGGGTGGGGGCTTGGTGGAGAGTGCCCCTGGTGGCGGGGGGGGTGGGGGTGGTGGGAGACATGGGTGGGGGCCTGGTGGAGGCTGCCCCTGGTGGCGGGAGGGTGGGGGTGGTGGGAGACATGAGTGGGGGCCTGGTGGAGGCTGCCCCTGCACTGCTGGGGGGTGGGGGTGCAGGGGGACATGAGCAGGTGTGCAGGGTAGTCCCCTGTTTTGTAGGCTGCCTGCAGGGGCCGTGGAGGGTGTACAGGGAACACCTGTGAGGACCCACCCAGCCTAATCGCGTGTGATGATTCCCACGCACCCCTGGAATACACGTACCCTGGCCAATCGCGTGTTAAACTTCCCGCGTACCCCTGTAATACACGTACCCTGGCTAATCGCGTGTTAAACTTCCCGCGTACCCCTGTAATACACTTACCCTGGCTAATCGCGTGTTAAACTTCCCGCGTACCCCTGTAATACACTTACCCTGGCTAATCGCGTGTTAAACTTCCCGCGTACCCCTGTAATACACGTACCCTGGCCAATCGCGTGTTGAACTTCCCGCGTACCCCTGTAATACACGTACCCTGGCCAATCGCGTGTTAAACTTCCCGCGTACCCCTGTAATACACTTACCCTGGCTAATCGCGTGTTAAACTTCCCGCGTACCCCTGTAATACACGTACCCTGGCCAATCGCGTGTTGAACTTCCCGCGTACCCCTGTAATACACGTACCTTAAACTTCCCGCGTACCCCTGTAATACACTTACCCTGGCTAATCGCGTGTTAAACTTCCCGCGTACCCCTGTAATACACGTACCCTGGCCAATCGCGTGTTGAACTTCCCGCGTACCCCTGTAATACACGTACCCTAGCCAATCGCGTGTTAAACTTCCCGCGTACCCCTGTAATACACGTACCCTGGCCAATCGCGTGTATAACTTCACGCGTACCCCTGTAATACACGTACCCTGGCCAATCGCGTGTTAAACTTCCCGCGTACCCCTGTAATACACGTACCCTGGCCAATCGCGTGTTAAACTTCCCGCGTACCCCTGTAATACACGTACCCTGGCCAATCGCGTGTTAAACTTCCCGCGTACCCCTGTAATACACTTACCCTGGCTAATCGCGTGTTAAACTTCCCGCGTACCCCTGTAATACACGTACCCTGGCCAATCGCGTGTTAAACTTCCCGCGTACCCCTGTTATACACGTACCCTGGCTAATCGCGTGTATGACTTCACGTGTACCCCTGATATGCACGTTACCCGCTTTGCGTTCCTTGTTTGGCTGCCCTGTAAACTGGTCCAGGGTTAGCGCAGCCCTTTGCGATGATTTAGCGATTTTGATGGCTTTTCCTTGCGCGAGGGCGTTCTTGGGGGCGTTACTGGCGCTGCTGCAGGGTCGCTGCGATACTCTGCGCCACGGCTGGTTTGGGAGCATGAAATCCATGAATACGCTGTGCGCGGAAATCGGTTTTAGCGCACGTGCCTGGCGCAGTCAATCGCACGCGGACACTCTGCGCCAGCCGCTTGCGACACTTTTCTGCGAAATTCTATGAATTACCCTGCAAATGTGTATGGTTTCAATGTAATGATAGTACCATTACTCTAAAGCAGAGATTAAAAGCAAATCTTACAAACGCTTATTTAATGTTCTTAAAACCAAAATTTGATAACTAAACTGTACTTAAACCCCAAGTAAACTTGTGGTAAAAAATATAAACTGTTTGAATATTCCAAAAGCTATCTAACTTCCCAAAGATTCTACAACAATTAATCACATAAATGAATACCACTACATTAGAGCACAAAATAGACAATTAGAATACGCCAATTGGTATCTATTTGTCCCAAAATGTAACACTATCCAAACAGTTAAATCAATACTACTAAAATATATCAAAAATAGACAGTTAGAATACGCCTACTGGTATCTAACTGCTCCAAAATTTCATAATATCCAAACAAATAAATAATATGTTACTGCTCCAGAAAAAAATGCAACAACCCAATGTATAAAGCATTAGCCAAAAACAACAAATGAACACTGAAAACAAACAAACAAACTGTAGCATAACAGAAAAAGGTTTTTTTTTAATCCAACATGTATTTTTTTTCTCCCACAGACCCATTGATTTTAGCAACGAACACAGAAACTGAGCAAATGGCACAGTACTCTGGTTTGTAATCTACTAAATATGAGGGTCCAAAAAAAAAATGTTGATTATTCAATGTAAAAAGTCATTACAAAATACTAATACTAACATGCTATTTTCTTTTATCACAGAAATTAACAAGAAATACATGTACTTCAGTTACTAAACCAAACAGTAAGTATATTATACACTCTATGCCCTGGCCACAACCATCACATCATATGACACCCATAGTATCTTATAACTTTGTTCCTTATAAATTTGTTTTTGACCCAAAGTTATAAGCAACTATAAATGTGATATACTGCGGTGGTTGTGGCCAGGGCATAGAGTAAAACATTTCAACTATGGCCTATGGAAACTTTTAATGTCTGCGGACATTACCAGTGTTCTTAGAACACTTTCAATTTGCCAGCGAACAATACGGACAGGGTCTTCAGAACACCCCCTATGAACATTTCAGGACAACGCGAAAGTTCTTAGAACACTTTCAACTCGACAACGAACAATACGAACAACGTCCTCAGGACACCCCCTATGAACATTTCAGGACAACGTGTGTGTTCTTAGAACACACCCCCATTTTGTTTATGTGTGAACATTTCAGGACAACGCAAGAGTTCTTCGAAAACTTTCAACTTGACAACGAACAATACAGACAGCGTCCTCAGAACACCCCCATTTTGTTTATTTGCAAACATTTCAGGACACCCCGAGTGTTCGTAGAACACTTTCAACTTGCCATCGAACAATACGGGCAGCATCTTCAGTACACCCCCTGCGAACATTTCAGGACACCACGAGAGTTCTTAGAATACACCCCCATTTTGTTTATTTACAAACATTTCAGGACACCGAGACAGTTCTTAGAAGACTTTCAACTTGCCATTGAACAATACGGACAGCGTCCTCAGGACACCCCCTACGAACATTTCAGGACACCGCGAGAGTTCGTAGAACACTTCAGGACAATGCGTGTGTTCTTAGAACACCCCCCCATTTTATTTATGTGCAAACATTTCAGGACAACGCAAGAGTTCTTAGAACACTTTCAACTTGACAACGAACAATACGGACAGTGTCCTGAGAACACCCCCATTTTGTTTATTTGCGAACATTTCAGGACACCGCGAGTGTTCTTAGAGCATCTTCAGAACACCCCCTACGAACATTTCAGGACACTGCGAGAGTTCTTAGAACACTTCAGGACAACGCGCGTGTTCGTAGAACAAACCCCCATTTTGTTTATGTACGAACATTTCAGGACAACGTGAGAGTTCTTAGAACACTTTCAACTTGACAACGAACAATATGGACAGCGTCCTCAGAACACCCCCATTTTGTTTATTTGCGAACATTTCAGGACACCCCGAGTGTTCTTAGAACACTTTCAACTTGCCATCGAACAATACGGACAGCATCTTCAGGACACCCCCTGTGAACATTTCAGGACAACGAGACAGTTCTTAGAACACTTTCAACTTGCCATCGAACAATACGGACAGCGTCTTCAGGACACCCCCTACGAACATTTCAGGACAACGCGAGAGTTCTTAGAACACTTTCAACTTGACAACGAACAATACAGACAGCGTCATCAGAACACCCCCATTTTGTTTATTTGCGAACATTTCTGGACACCCCGAGTGTTCTTAGAACACATTCAACTTGCCACAGAACAATACGGACAGCGTTCCCAGAACACCCCCATTTTGTTTATTTGCAAACATTTCAGGACACCCCGAGTGTTCTTAGAGCGTCTTCAGGACACCCCCTACGAACATTTCAGGACACCGCGAGAGTTCTTAGAACACTTCAAGACAACACATGTGTTCTTAGAACACACCCCCATTTTATTTATGTACGAACATTTCAGGACAACGCAAGAGTTCCTAGAACACTTTCAACTTAACAACGAACAATATGGACAGCGTCCTCAGAACAGCCCCATTTTGTTTATTTGCGAACATTTCAGGACTCCCTGAGTGTTCTTAGAACACATTCAACTTGCCACACAACAATACGGACAGCGTCCCCAAAACACCCTCATTTTGTTTATTTGTGAACATTTCAGGACACCGCGAGTGTTCTTAGAACAGTTTCAGCTTACTTGCGAACAAAACGGACACATATTGAGTCCTCAGAACATCCCCCCATTCAGTTTATTTAGAACATTTCAGAACACCCGTGATGTCCGCAGACAAATGAAACACAAAAAGAACGTCTACCACATAAAAAAGCACAACATTTAACCTATCTCATACCCTTCCATCCTCCCCAAACACTCCTACACACCAGCACACTCTACTAAATACACATTTAGAACAAACTTTCACCACAGTGTCCGCAGACGTCCGCGAATGCAAGATGGCGGGCGCTAACGAATATCTGACACGCTTCACGCTTAACAATGTCCAATCAGCGAACACGTCGCATGTCTGCGGACATCACGCAAGCCGATTGGCCAATCAGGACACTGTCTGCGGAGCGAACAGGGAAGTGTGTCCGCGGACCGAACACAGATATAACTAATTTTTTTTAACCTACTTTTTGGTCATTTTTAAAAAAGAAACTACTGGACGGATTTTCACCAAATTTGCAAAAGCACGCTTTCGGGACCACTCCACTGCTTCTGGTCCAAATTTGGTGAAAATCCGTCCAGTGGTTTGGGCTGTAGGTGCGAGCACATTTTTTTTCCCATTCAGTCTATGGGAAAAAAAAAGTTTTGGGACCCCCCTATAACTTTGCCCCCCCGAGACGAATCCTCACCAAACTTTGCAAAAAAATTCAGAGTGGCCAATATACTTTTTTTTGCAAATTTGGTGAGGATTCGTCCAGGGGTAGCAAAGTTATAAGCCGCCCAAAAAGTGCTCTTCCTATGGAAACAGCAACTTAACCATAACTACATGGCCACTACTGGATATATATATACATATATATATATAAGTATAAGTATGTATATATATATATATGTATATATATTTCCCAACTACAGAGGCACAAGACCTTTGTTTTTTGTAGAGCTGCACTCCCATCACAGAGATTGGATTCATCAATACACGGCAAAAATTTCTGAAAAATAAAACCGAATGTGGAGCACTCAGAACAAAAACTGCTGAAAGAGGCTTTCAAGAGTAAAAAAAGCTTTATTTTTACAATGCAGTTTTAAAAACAGTTTCCCAAATATTTTCATGCCAGAGAGGCTGACTGACGCGTTTCGCCACACTCCTGTGGCTTGCTCACAGTAACTCCTCCCTGTGTTGGGAGCCTATTTACACACATGCATGCACTTAGCAAACAGTAAAAAGTGAAAAGGCAATTTAGGCTTGATGTTTAAAATTCTGTCGCCCATTTTTGAGAGGACTCATGTATCTTGTAAAGTATATCCACATAGTATTGAATGTTTGCCCCAAACTTGTATTATTACGTTGCTCTAAGATGTTTGAGGGGCAACATTTCGTAAGGCTTCATGATTGATTTTTAATTTATCTCTAAATTATTCATCGGCGCCCATAGATTGGTGGAACAACATCCATATGCTAGTGCTAGCTTAGTGCTTTGCATTTGGACATTTTAACATCAACAGCAGGTCAGAATGGTATTTAATTAATCCAAAGTGGGAATAACATATACAAATCAATTATCTATACATATCCTACTAAAGTGCTAGTACATAGTGCAAGTCTAAGCCAAGTTCTCATAGAGTAATGTCATAATGCTTTTCTTTTTGTTCATAGATATAAAGACATTACATTAAAACTTTAGTCATTTATCTTATATCAAGATGTTAAGTAAATACGATAGAGTTCTGGTACCAGTGTATCATGTATCATGTAAGAGTAAGCAATTTTTTCATCTATTTATGTATATACCTGTGTATCTCCATCATGTAATAAAGTGCAAGTGCATCATATAGCCAAGATAAAAACACAAGTTCTACAATGTATACACATTCAATAATAAAGTGCTAGTGCAGTCTAAAAAACATGTCATTACCATGATGGTACCCACTCTCCATGTGTGGTCCAGATTTCCACATTGATGAGAAAGTGACAAAGTGCTCATTTCTTGACATAATTATGAAGTCCTATGGGGGGCCTTACAACATTTACAGTTCTTCTTCCATCTCAAATTGTATAGACCACATCATATTAAATTACATATTTTGCCATAAGTCGCTAAACGTTCTCCATCTCAGTGTGTGTAATCAAAAATAAGAATGAAAAGATAGCCAAGAACTACCAGCAGAATATATCAAACGAAGAGTGAATGGAAAGAAAGGGAAAAGCAAGAAATAACAAAATAAAAAAAATCAGGGAAGGAAAGGCGGAACGCAAAGACAAGCACAAAAGAAGAAAGAAAGAAAGAAAGAGGGAATGCGCATTTTCAAGACCATCTAGACCCCCAGAAATGTGTACAATTCTTCGTCAGTATTGTGACCCATTGGGTATTTACTTTCAAAATCAATTATACATTTTGTTTCTTCTTGTCATAACATTTTTTCACTGTTGCCCCCTCTTGGGCCAGTTCCAACTTTGTAAACACCAAAGAATGTGAGGCTCTTAGGGTTGCCATTGTGAAACTCTGAAAAGTGTTTTGCCACGGGATATGAATAGTCCTTATTAACAATGGCCCTTATGTGTTGCAAAATACGCACTTTCAGTTTACATTTTGTGCTGCCCACATACCATTTGAGGCATGTGCACATCAGGACATGAACAACCAGCTCAGACTCACACGAGAGTTTGCCCTTAATTTGCATCGATGTCTTGAGGATGGGATGGATTTAACTACTAAAATTAAAAGCATATTTACAAATTTTGCATTTACTGCACTTATAAAAACCATCCGATCCCCCAGAGAGCCAGTTTCTGCCTTTGTGGATATTATGTGAAGCCATATAGCTTTGCACTACTAAGTCTTTGATGGACACGCCCTTATGAAAAGTTATATCTGGGCGCTCTGGCAATAATTTGCCCAGATCTTTGTCCACCTTTAAGACTTTCCAATATTTGTTGATAATATTCTTTACATTGGGTGCATGGCTTCCAAAGGTTAACATCAGTCTGGTAGTATTTTCTTCTGCTCTGTTGTTGGCATTCGATTTTGACATTGTCAGCAGGTCTTGTCTGTTCATATCACAAACTTTAAGATAAGATCTCTTGATAACTTTTTTCGGGTACCGTTGTTGTAAAAAGTTATGGGCTGTAGTTTGGCATGCTAGGTCGAAATCATTGATGTCACTCCAATTTCGCCTAATGCGCATAAACTCGCCATATTGGGTACTCCACAGGAGACTTTTTGGATGGGCACGGTTTGCATGTAGAGGGATATTAGCACCCATAAATTTTCCTGTGAAGTTCACATCCAATCTTTTGTCCCACAATGTTGATGTTTACATCTAGAAATACAATCGAGTTCGCACTGTGTTGTTCTGTGAATCGTAAGTTGTTGACATTGAGAAGTTTCACAAATTCACACCAAGATTGTGCTGTACCATTCCAGGTGATAAATAGATTGTCTATGTAGCGTACCCATAGTACTATTTTTTCTGTAAGAGTATCATTTTTCTCTGCCCATACCACTGTCTTTTCCCAGCTGCCCATCATGAGATTAGGATAAGATGGCGCAAACGTGGTACCCATTGCGGTGCCTTGGGTTTGACGAAAGATCTCATCATTAAAGAGAAAAACATTGTTTTCTAAACAGAGTCTCACCATCTCAAGAATCATGGCTGAATGTTCAAGGTAATTTGAAGATCAAGTTTTTAGGAAGGTTTCACAAGCCTTTATCCCATCCTCGTGTTGAATTCACGTGTAGAGTGACCCCACATCCATGGTAGCCAATAAATATGTCGGTTCCCATGGCAATTCATCAACTTTACATAAAAAGTCTGTAGTGTCTCTTATATAGGACGGTAGCGTGGTGACGAAAGTGCAAAGTATTTCGTCCACAAATCTGGACATATTTTCAAGTAATGAGCCACACAATGTAAGAATATGTCTCCCTGTTGGTTTAGTGGGATTCTTGTGGACTTTCGGGAGGAAGTATACTGTGGGAATAACTGAGTTTTTGGTGAATAAGAATTTCACCATTTCTTCCTCCAAGATACCTGCGCTTTGCCACTTGGTTAGAAAATCCCAAATTTTACTCTCCATTTTGTTTAATGGGATTTTTTGTGAGTTTTTCATAGCACCTCACATTGTTAAGCTGGCGATATGCTTCTTTAACATAGTCAGATTTATTCATTAGGACTATGTTACAACCTTTGTCCGCAGGTTTTATTATGTATCTATCCATTTTACATATGTTTGAAAGTGCCTGCTGTTGTTTCCAAGATAGGTTATTTTTGGTATATTTCTTTCTTCTCCTTCTTTCTTGTTTGAGATCGTCAGTGACCACACTGGAGAATGCTTCAATATGGACGTTTTGGGCGCTTAGTGGGTTGAACTTGGATTTGCATTTCAATTTGCTTTTTGATGGCCAATTAGTGAAAATGCCTCTATGTCTCTAAGTCAGATATTTCTGAATTTACAGACTCTGCTTCCAAGGTCGAAACAACTTCTAGTTGTAAAGTGGCCAATGTGGTCAAAGTGTCCATATCTGCAATGATAATGTTTGTTTGTCCCTCCAATGCTGGTTTAGGGTTTTTCTGATATGTGTTAGTTACAAAAAACATTTTTAAACGCAACTTGCGTACAAAACTATCCAAGTCTAGTCTTGTCTGCACATAGTCATATCCCTCCAGAGGACAAAAATTTAAACCTAAGTTGAAAACTTTAATTTCTTCTGATGTTAAGACATGGTCTGCTAGGTTAATAATTTGTTGCCCATTTAGACTTTGTGAGATGCTGTCATTATATATAGTCAGTGAAAACATATTTATTTGCAACGCATACTGATGTGTGTCATTATCAGCAGCCCATGCAACACATGGTTGAATTGTCTGGGGCATGAGGCTCGATCGTGACCCTAGCCCCACCAAACCACCCCTGTTATCCACCACACTTACCCTGTATTCTAGTACACTGTCCACTATATCCTCATAATATGACCAATGGTCCATGTTCATGGCTTGCAGCCATGGCCAGTCTCCAAAATCCATGGGGTTTGGGCTTTGGCCATGCTGCACGCCCCAATAAGCAAATCAGAGTAGACATTTGTCCTTGCCGAGGGCCAGGCCCACTGCCCATGCACCAAAATTATATCGCTATTTTTTTGTACTTACATTTTGACACTTTTAAAAAAATAGAACACAGGGCACATTTGTAAAATCATACTTTCATGTCCTTGCTGATGCTCCTCATGCAAGTTTGCTGCAATCCAGTCCAGCACTTCAGGATATAGCCACAAGCAGATTCTTTTTCTCCCATTCAAACCTTGGGCTTTGGCCATGTCCCAATAAGCAAATCAGAGTAGACATTTCAACTTGCCAAGGGCCAGGCCCACTGCCCAGACACCAAAGTTATATTACAATTTTTTGTACTTATATTTTGACACTATGGAAAAACCATGCTTTCCGGTCCTTGCTGATGGTTATCGCGCAGGTTTGCTGTAATCGCATTCAGCACTTCGGGCTGTAACCACAAGTAGACATTATTTCCCCATTCAAAATGATCCCAAAAAACCTTACCACATATCCCTGACGCTTGTGGTCATGCCCACTTTAACCACATTACCAGTCCCTCAAGGCCATGGTCAGTGGCCAGATGGACCGAGTCACCAAAGTTATATCACTATTTTGTGTACCTATATAATGCAACTTTTCAAAAAATAAACATGGACACATTCTCAAAAACATGCTTTTGGATCCTTACAATGCTCCTCGCACAAGTTTGCTGCAAATCCGGCCATGTTTCATTTTTTGAAAAGTGTCAAAATGTGCGTACAAACAATAGTGATATAATTGAGATTACTTACCCCCACTTGACAAAATCTATTCAAACTTTGCAAAATCATTGAAAGTTGGGTCTATAATCATTTTGCAAACTGATGGGCAGTCTTGGCAAATGGCTACTAAGTTATAAGCCATCTAAAAGTGTTGAGAACCCCCCTCTGATTCTGGCCAATCTTGACAGAATCCCAACAAACTTTGCAAACACATTCAAAGTTGGGTCTAACAATCGTATAGGCAGATTCATCAAACGGCACCTAATTTATAAGCCATTCAAACATTTTGGGAACTCCCCTCTAATTTTGCCCCCTGTTAGCGAATCAGCACCAAACTATGCAGAAGCATTGGACCTTCGGTCTAAAATGATATTGCAAAATATCATGCAGTTTCATTGAATGGCGCTAAAGTTATAAGCCATCCAAAAACTGCTTTTCACTGACCCTTTAATGCACAAATATGCATGAATCTCCTTTTGTCAAGGTCGCGAACATCCCGTCAATGTCCCCGAACATTAGAGATGTTTGCGGACTTCAGAGAAGAAAAAACACCTGATTTTTTGCTTTTTATGGCCATATGCCATCCCATCCTCATCACCCCTCACTTCCCCAGCGATTGTTTCATTAGTTTCACAAGTGTAATGTTGTGTCTTTTAATATGTTTTTACTGCTTCATTTGCGGATGATGGGCGCAGTCTGGGAATTCAACATGGCGTCCATTTGAAAAGTTTCCACGCACCTCACATTTTAAATTGACCAATCAGGGGCATGTATGATGTCTGCGAACATCACGCAGCCCTCTGATTGGTCCAGAGGTATCTGCGGACACCAAACCAAGAAATGAATCCACGGACTGGACGCCGATATCACCAATTTCTTTGGACCTACTCTTAGGCCATTTTAAAAAAACAACTATTGGTTGAATTTACACCAAATTTGCAAAAGCATACTTTTGGGACAGTGACGTTGGGGAGGTGAAAAAGTCACTGGCCAAGGCCTTCGGGACAAGAGGCATCTGGGACTCCAATCCAGTGAGTAACCAGGACTGACCCTGCTTAGCTTCTAAGCAAGGTAGCGACTGGCACCCTCAGGCCATGTTGCCCAACAAATGAGCTCAATTTGAAAGACCACTTAGAGCAACATGGCCTGAGGGGACAGGCCTCTTCCTCGCTTTGAAGCTAAGCAGGGTCAGTCGCGGTTAGTGCATGGATAGGAGACAATCCACAGTTCCAGATGCTGTGTGCTAATGTCAGTCCTTGAAAGTATTGCACTTAGAGACAATTCTTTGGCTTTTGAATTGCATTCTGTTGTTTGTAGTTTCCATGTCAAGATTTGAAGAAAAATGCCCAAATGTCCACTTTTTGCCTAACATAATTAGATCCTGATTAATATATTTGAGTGACAATATGGTATGTCTACGTTTCAAGTTATCTTTATAAAGCAGAGTATTGTTGAAAGCCAGACATGTGGGTGAGGAGGGGAAATGAGAGGGCAAGTAAGTCATGAGTATTTGTCCACAATGTGGCAATAGAGTTTGCAATTCTGGACACTGGTGCTTTTATTTGCCCTTGATTGTTGCTGATTTTCAGGGTACAAGTAAAGGACACATGTGGGTGGACAGCAGAACTTTTTATCAGAGGGCGGAAGCAACCCCTTTGATTTTTTTGAGGTTGGCAAGCTTGCTCAAGTATTTGGCTACCATGATTTAACTAAGGTTGTCATGTTCCCAATGCAGGTGCTTACCCACAAGGCCGCAAACACTTGTTTCGTATTGGGATTTTGTTCACCAGATAATATTTCATGACAGATTGCTGGGTTTAATCTGAGCAACTTTCATACTTTGCCAGCCTATTTATTTGAACATTTCCTCTCTCAGGTTATTATATGTTCATTACTTATTTTTTAAGTCCAATGCTATTTTGTATTGCGCAGTTTCTTCTAAGGGGAAGGTCATATGAACTACATTTGTATATTTCACTTTAGGATGTATGTTCACTTACTGTGCGTACATTTACGGGTGCCAGCTTTTGATTTTTGCTATTGGGGGCAAAAGTACCTTGGCGTATGTTATTCTTGCAACCGGTCATTTTTTTACCTTTACCATGTTGCTTAAATGCAGTTAGTTGGGGTTGTCTGATGTATCACAACAGTCACCAAGAGAGCGGCCATAAAACAAGGGGCTTATAGCACGCTGCTTAACCAAAGTGTGTGATCAATTGCAAATAATTTAATCTCACTGCATATTGCCTAAAAACATTGTGAGTTACCAAAGCCTGCAACCTTTTATATATAACAGTACCACTGTCAAAACAGGACAAAATCAGTTTGTGATTGATGAAGCAATGGGATCAAGTGCTTTAACATGTAGAGTGGCCGTGCCCACCAGCCATGGCCAAAGGCTAGTGGTTTGGTAGTGTTGCAGTGATGCCATCAGTTCTGTCATTAGTGATGTCACCAATGATGTCATCATTCTAGTCATAGGCTGCGCAACAGATAGCACGACGTTAAGGTGGCTTTAGCTGAATTTCAGGCGTTTTGTTGCATTAAGTTCTCACTTTAGCGTCCCTGCAAATAACGTTTTTCCTTGACTAAATATATATATATGTTATAGGGCGACAATAGCCACCCTTTAGTTAAGGTGTAACCTATCATCGATAGGAAAAGCAAAGATTCTATGGTTAATAACTTTTGAGCCATAACATAGATCAGCACAGCATTTGATATTCTTATATTAGCCCCAGGCCCCCAAGGAATGAAAAGTTTCGTGCAAACGCAAGTTACTGTTTAAAAGATATAAAGGGCCAATAAAAGGCTGGGTTTTTCACTTTTCCATTAATTTTCCCACAAGGAAAATTTCCAGTTTTTGCTTAAATGCACAGCCCAAAATGCTGGACAGATTTGCGTCAAATAAGAACGAAGTCGGGCATGAAGCACTCGAAGGAAATTCTTTCTTGTTTTGCCACAAATCCATCCAGTTTACTTTTCTTATTTGGCATAGCGCTGGGTGCCCCTGTTGCCAAAAGGTTAGTTATATCTCCCATGATGCATTGGTGCTGTCAAGCTTTTTCAGTTTTGAAAGGTGGCCATTACTGGAGTTGAGAATCAAGTTCTGAATCGACATTGAAAACTTCCCTAAAATGATATAAAGGGTGTACAATGGGCAGTTTTGAGGCCAGGGACCAGGTGGGCAGAGTGAGGAAGGATTATTAGTGAAGGTTTGGGGCTTGCATAGTTTTTTTTCTTTTTTTCAAGTGTTTTGCCGAGCTCATGAACTGGCACAAGCAGGGGGGAAAGAACAGAACTAGTAAATACTCAAAAACTATGATATATTGAGATGCCGTAATCAGTGTGGTTGTTAGTTAGAGGAAGATGAGAATTTCAAGTCAATTTAGGATTAAAAATAAAATACGTAAAAAATCCTTTCTAAATTAATAAAAATGGTTGGGGGTTGTATTAAGGTGATTTGAGGTTTTTGTGTTTGTGTATTGAGATCTGGAACTGTTTTATTTAATTTTGGTGTGGGAATATAAAGTGCGAGACATGTTCATGGCAGAGGCATGGTTACATTGCTTTTTGTATTGATTGGTTAAGGTGATCACGTGATGTGAAAGAACACTTCTCGATTCAGTGTTCTCTTTGTAGCTGTTTTTGAAGTTGGGATTTGTACAGAAGTTGTAAAAGTGGATTTTAGGTTTGCTTAACGTTTGATTTGTTTGAGGTAGGATGTGAGGGCTATAAAGGAGGCAGATTAGTGTTGTCAGTTTTGAGAAAAAGGCCATGAGCACAGGATTAATGCACACTATTTTACACAATTTGTTAGATGTAACTAACGGAGAGGATAAAATGTTAAAGCATTGCTACTCAATCGTGTGTTTTCTATGGAGCGGTTCGCGAAGTTGTGAGCTGTACATAAGTTTGAAAAGTTGCTTTTAGGATTGTTAAATGTTTGATTTGTTTCAGGAGTGGATGTAAGTCGTATGAAGGAGGTACTGTAGTGTTGTTAGTTTGCAGAGAGTGGCCGTGGGCACAGAGATAAATATTCACAGTTTTGCATGATTTTTCAATTCGTAAGACATGACTAAGGAAAAGCTTACAATGTCAAAAAGGTGATGTTTATTTTATGAAAGTAAAAGATGTATGAGTATTGTGTCGAGAAGTGTGATTCTTGAGTCAGATTGTATATTTGTATATTAGGAGGATGGTGTGGAATACATTTATTATGTTTCTATCTACATGAACAATTGTTGATAAGGATTGGGCAGTAGTGTAGCAACTGCATTTAATTACGTTTGTTGAAGGAGCAGCAAGCTAATCAGGATGCTTGAAACATGGGCTGAATTATCTGCATGGTCTAAAGGGTGTATAGTTCGATAAAAAAAGAATTATGGCCTTGCGATGTGGTGTTCTGCTGTGCTGTATTTTCTGAAGTCCGTTAATCTGTTTATGATGTCACTGTCATTAACAGAGTAAACGGATTTCAGGAACTAGGGCATTGTGCTGAGTGTGTCACAAGATAAGTGTGTTTTCTTCTCAATTAAACACCCTTAGCATGGTGCAAAGACTGTTTCGTAAAAAACATTTGTTTTGTTGATATTATGGTTTGGTCTTCTGCCATTCCATACTCTATGAAGTCCGTTTCTTTGTTGATGATGTCATTAACTGAGAAATTGGGTTTGATGAAGTATGGCGTGGCGCTGAAGTGTGCCACAAGGTAATTATGTTTTTTGCTAAGTAACCTTCTTTAGAACCTGGATGGTGCCGAGGTTGTTTAGTAAAACAACATTTAAAAAAATATGACTTTGCAGTGTGGCGCTGTGCTGTGTCGTATTTACTGAAGTCTGTTTATCTGTTGATGTTGTCACTGTCATCAACAGAGAAAAGGCATTTCAGGGTGTGCTGCAAGGAAAAGGTTATTTTTTTCAAGTAAACACCGTCGCTACTTGCATAGTTCAATGGGTGTTTTGCCGAAGTGCGCCTCAAGGTAAGTGTGTTTTTTCAAATTAAATACCTTTAGCAAATGCATTGTGCCAAGGTTATACAATTAAATATAAATATATATTAATATAAATATATAGTTATGGTTATGGTTAAGTTGCTGTTTCCATAGGAAGAGCACTTTTTGGGTGGCTTATAACTTTGCTCTCCCCGGACGGATCCTCACCAAACTTTGCAAAAAAAGTATTTGGGTCACTCTGAATTTCTTTGCAATGTATGGTGAGGATTCGTCCAGGGGGGGCAAAGTTATAGGGGGGTCCCAAAACTTTTTTTTCCCATAGACTGAATGGGAAAAATGTTTTGCTCGCGCCTACAGCCCAAACCGCTGGACGGATTTCCACCAAATTTGGACCAGGAGCAGCGGCTTGGTCCCGAAAGCGTGCTTTTGCAAATTTGGTGACAATCCGTCCAGTAGTTTTTTTTAAAATGACCAAAAAGTAGGTCAAAAAAATTAGTGATATCTGTGTTCGGTTCGCGGACACACTTCCCTGTTCGCTCCGCGGACAATGTCCTGATTGGCCAATCGTCTTGCGTGATGTTCGCGGACATGCAACGTGTTCGCTGATTGGACGGCGTGGAGTGTGAAGCGCGTCAGATTTTTCGGTAGCGCCCGCTATCTTGGATTAGTGGACGTCCGCGGACAGCGCGGTGAAACTTTGTTCAAAATGTGTATTTTGTAGAGTGTGTTGGTGTGTAGGAGTGTTTGGGGAGGGTGGGAGTGTATGAGATAGGATGAAAGTTGTGTTTTTTATGTGTTAGACTTTCTTTTTGTGTTCGATTTGTTTGCGGACATCACGGGTGTTCTGAAATGTTCTAAATAAACTGACTGGGGGGTGTTCTAAGGACTCAATATGTGTTCGTTTTGTTCGCAAGCAAAGTGAAACTGTTCTAAGAACACTTGCGGTGTCCGGGGAGTGTTCGTAGGGGGTGTCCTGAGGACGCTGTCTGTATTGTTCTCTATCAAGTTGAATGTGTTCTAAGAACACCCGCGGTGTCCTGAAATGTTCGCAAATAAACAAAATGGGGGTATTCTGAAGATGTTTTTGAGAACACTCCCGGTGTCCTGAAATGTTCGTAGGGGGTGTCCTGAGGACGCTGTCCGTATTGTTCTCTGTCAAGTTGAATGTGTTCTAAGAACACCCGCGGTGTCCTGAAATGTTCGCAAATAAACAAAATGGGGGTGTTCTGAAGACGCTTCTAAGAACACTCGCGGTGTCTGGGGAGTGTTCGTAGGGGGTGTCCTGAGGACGCTGTCCGTATTGTTCTCTGTCAAGTTGAATGTGTTCTAAGAACACCCGCGGTGTCCTGAAATGTTTCCAAATAAACAAAATGGGGGTGTTCTGAAGACGCTTCTAAGAACACTCGCGGTGTCCGGGGAGTGTTCGTAGGGGGTGTCCTGAGGACGCTGTCCGTATTGTTCTCTGTCAAGTTGAATGTGTCCTAAGAACACTCGCAGTGTCCTGAAATGTTCGCAAATAAACAAGATGGTGGTGTTCTGAAGACGCTTCTAAGAACACTCGCGGTGTCTGGGGAGTGTTCGTAGGGGGTGTCCTGAGGACGCTGTCCGTATTGTTCTCTGTCAAGTTGAATGTGTCCTAAGAACACTTGCAGTGTCCTGAAATGTTCGCAAATAAACAAGATGGTGGTGTTCTGAAGACGCTCCTAAGAACACTCCTGGTGTCCTGGAATGTTCGTAGAGGGTGTCCTGAGGACGCTGTCCATATTGTTCTCTGTCAAGTTGAATGTGTCCTAAGAACACTCGCGGTATCCTGAAATGTTCGCAAATAAACAAGATGGTGGTGTTCTGAAGACGCTTCTAAGAACACTCGCGGTGTCCAGGGAGTGTTCGTAGGGGGTGTCCTGGGGACGCTGTCCGTATTGTTCTCTGTGAAGTTAAATGTGTTCTAAGAACACCCACGGTGTCCTGAAATGTTCGCAAATAAACAAAATGGGGGTGTTCCGAAGACGTTTTTGAGAACACTCCCGGTGTCTTGGAATGTTCGTAGGGGGTGTCCTTAGGACGCTGTCCGTATTGTTCGTTGTTAAGTTGAAAGTGTTCTAAGAACTATCACGCTGTTCTGAAATGTTCGTAGGGGTGTCCTGAAAACAGTGTCTGTATTGTTCGCTGGCAAGTTCAAAGTGTTCTAAGAACACTCACATTGTTCGCGGACATTAAAAGTTTCCCATAGATCATAGTTGAAATGTTTGACTCTATTGATGTGATATGCTGCGGTGGTTGTTGCCAGGGCATAGAGTATTACATACTAGAAGCAATATACTTTTATTTTTTTTTCGACCCTCATATTTAGTAGAGTACAGATCAGAGTACTGTGCAATTTGCTCAGTTTCTGTATTTGTTGCTAAAATCATTGGGTCTGTGGGAGAAAAAAAAATCCATGTTGGATAAAAAAAAAAACCCTTTTTCTGTTATGTTACAGTTTATTTGTTTGTTTGTTTTCAGTGTTCACTTGTTGTTTCTGGCTAATACTTTATACTTTGCCTTGTTGTATTTTATTTGGAGCAGTAACAGATTCTTCATTTGTTTTGATATTATAAAATTTTGGAGCAGTTAGATACCAATTGGCGTATTCTAACTGTCTATTTTTTTTAATATATTTTAGTGGTTTTGATTTATCTATTTGGATATTGTTAAATTTTGGGACAGTTAGATACCAATTGGCGTATTCTAACTGTGTTGGCCTAATTTAGTGGTATTCATTTATCTGATTAGTTGTTGTAGAATCTTTGAGCAGTTAGATAGCTTTTGGAGTATTCTAACAGTTTATATTTTTTTTAACACAAATTTACTTAAAGGTTTAAATACAGTTTATTTATCAAATTTTGGTTTTAAGAACATCAAATAAGCGTTTGTAAGATTTGCTGGTAATCTCTGCTTTAGAGTAATGGTACTATCATTACATTCAAACCATCCACATTACTTTTTTATATATGCTGTGTAGTGCCCTGAATTGGTTGTGGCTCCTGCGTGGTAGATTATACTTATTTTTGTGAAGGTTTTCTTACCAAGTGATATGTGTGAATCCAGTCAGCTTGCAGTTGTTTTTGGTACCATCTGCATTGTAACGTAGAAGCATTAGTATTACGTATTTACTATGTGTTTGTATTACTAACGTGGAGCGATTATCTGAATTGCAGGTAGAGCATAATCTACCATGGTTTGCATTTTGTACAAGTTGCTGAAATGGAATAGATTCACAATTTGGTATATATATATATATGAAGCGTTCATTGGGAATTTCTTCTTGTGTCACATTGTTGCACAGAGTGCATGTATGTTTCCACATGTATGAAATCTGGAAGATTTCATTTATAGGTATGTTTTTGTTTTCCAGTACTAATAGTAAGTACATTAGAAATTCTTGTGGATCTTCCTGTGAGTTTATAGTGAATTTCACCATTCCAGCACAGTAGTCCAATTGTCGTCTTATTCCAAAAACACTATATGTGTTGTCAGGATTGTTTGCTGCATTTCTGTCAAGTACTAACATTTGCAAACACAAAGGGTCTGTACTGTGTAAGTAAATGTTGTCAACAATTGGTGGTAATTGAAATAGAATATTCATTGCTACATTTGCATAGCAACTTACACCAACTATATTTGAGAATTTAAATGGTCCAGGTAGTTCTGTATCTAACTGCTTTTTTTGGAGTTTGTCTTCCTTCTTTAAAGAAGTACCTGGTTTACTTTCTCTATTTGATACTTTTTTGTTTGTGGTACTTGATGAAGTATTAGTTTCTTTTACTCTCTTTGGAGGATTTGCAGTGACGTCCTGTTGCATTTCTGGTTGATTTAGTTTTCTTTTACAACGTTTTAGTTTTTGTGGAACAGAATATGTGTTTAGATGGGGAGTGTATAGTGAGCGAAGTCTATTATATTCTAAAATGCAAGGAATATCAGCGTTTACTTTACTTGAATCAAAGTTGATTAGAAATAGACCGTCAAGTGTACGTAAGCGTGATAGTGCTACGTAGCTCATGCCTTCTTTAAAGACTGTGTTACCAATATCTATCATTGCTTTGTCTAGGGTAAGACCTTGTGATTTATGAATTTGTGACTGCGTATGCAAGAGTTAGAGAAAATTTTTCTCTGCGTACATACATATCTTTGAAGAGAAGGAATCTAGCTGTTGAGCGTCCTATCCGTTTTACTTCTGAAAGTTTGTCAAAGAGTATATTGACAAACTGAATTTTGTTGTCACGTGGGTGTGTTTGAAAGCCAACAACTGTACCCAGTGCTCCATTAACTAGTCCTTGGTCCACGTCAAGGTTACGTTTAAGCATTACTCTGCAATTTAAGGATAATTTTAACATATTTTCTAAGCCTGCTGTGTTTGAGATTGATTTTTCTAAAATATTTAGTCTTGTTGTGGCTTGGTCACACATGGGTAGTGTCATACCATGTACATCTAGTTTGTCTGTGGCGCTAATTTCCATTATTGGTTGCATTTCTTTACTTAACATTATTTCATTGAATTTGAGACAGCTTGCAAGAGTTGGCATTAAGGCCATACAATTGACATTTTTGTGGGCTAATTGTTCCATAACATCTGTAGCACATGCATTATCGCCATAAAGTGCATTAATGTGCCGGGTTTTCAATGTTGCTTCTGCTTCTTTAGAAAGTATACCAACTCTCAAACTTTTTAAAATGTTGGCATAAGTTAGATCTGCAGATTGGCACATGTTTTCTGTTAATTCTCTGTATTGGAAATGTTGCCAAAGGTTGACATTTCCAATGCTGCCAACAGTTTTAACGCAGAGTTTGTGCCCTAATGTTTTAAAAATAGGCTCACCTGTTACTGGTGTTAATTGAAGCAGATCTCCAAAAACAATAATGTGTTTTCCTGCAAAGAGCTCTTCATAGTCTGTTTTGACTACTTCTTGTAATCTGAGGTGAATCAAAGCTAACATCAGGTTGGAGACCATGTTCACTTCATCTATTAGTAGCATTTTCATTTGTTTCAATACTCTGCGTAATTCCATTGCCGCTTCTGTAGAAAGTTTGTAATAGTCTAATTTGTTCTGGTGTTCTACTGGTAATAGTAGTAATCGGTGTAATGTAACACCACCTATGTTGTAGGCAGCTAAGCCTGTGGGGGCAGTGACAACAGCTGACAGTTTGTTGTTTGTCAATTGTTGAAGGAACTTACTAATGATTTTGATTAGGAATGTTTTGCCAGAACCAGCTTCACCACTGACGTACAGTACTATAGGTTTATAATTATGGCAGGAACATTCTTTATTTTCATGTTTTACACCATGTGCAATTTGTTTAGTTACTTCTTGAAAAATGCTACTTTGCTCATTGTTTAGTTTTGATTGTAGCATAGTTAAGTCTTCCTTATCTTCATACTGACACATGGTGTTTTCTACTTCTATCATAGCTAATTCTGCCTCATTTGTTATTAGTGGTTCTCCCAGTGGTTCTTGGCTTCCTGTTACAGAAGGTTGACTACTGTCAGGAGTATCCTTATCTAGTTGGGCTTGGAGTTCTTCTTCATGTTGCTGTTCATTGTGCAACATTGTTTTGTACTGTGTAAAGTTTACATCAGTTATAGTGCTTTCATTTGCTTTGAAAGCATCCTCAAATGAGTCATAGTTATCTAGTAATTGTTCTTCTTTTCTCCATGGTTTGAAGAGTTGTTGCAGGGACATGCAGGGACATGTAATATACTTCTTTATGTTGAGGAGTCTTCAATGACAATTTGATATGATTAATTAAATTTCGTTTAGTGAGTTTAACTAAGCTGCCTTCACAGTCTGTCACTCTATATTTACCTTTTTTTTCATCAGGTTTCATATTATTTTTGTATGTGTAGTTTTGGGCTATTTGGTATAGACACATGTTTTCCAAAGTATTACTTCTGTTTGGGTAGTATGTGTCCAATAAATAAATGTCTTGGCTGTTGGGATCATGTTTGGCTATTGTTTCTATATCTTCATTTGATTTTAGAACTCTTTTTCTAGATTAAGCTGGACCAAGACTTAGCCATACTATATTTTCAGATTTACCATACAATTTAGTACCAGATAAACGATCAGCTGCTTCATAAGATCCACATTCTCTATGGGTGAGCATTTTTATGCCCAAGCTGTATAATTTCTGAGATACTGTTTTATCTGATGACAGGTCATTCCAGAGGTCTTGGAGCTCTGTCTTTTCTGCTTTAGTTAAGTATGATGTGATATATCGTGCAACTGCAGTAGAATTGTCTGCAATGTGCTGCACATCTATGTTTGCATTCCATAAGTGGGCGATGATTGCATTATAATCATTGATATATTTTTCTTCTTCTTTTCTTTTTATGTGATATGTATTTTTAGGTGACTTACCTTTAACACTATGTCTAACTGAAGACATGAGGTTGTTTACTTGACCTGTATTTGTGACTGGTCTAGGGAAACCAAATCGGCATTTGGTGTAGTATTTGCCTTTGTTTTTGTATTTGCGACGACAATATTTTACACATTTGTGTCTTTGAAATTGTAAAATTTGTGCATGAAGATCACTATTTGTGGCTTCTGATGGAATTTCACAAGTGACATATTTTTCAATAAACTGTAAAACAGTGGCATCACTGTCTTGACCAAATTTAGGAGCATCTTTAATCCATAAAAGCATGTGGATATGTGGTGCTCCTCTGGCTTGGTATTCTTTTCTCTAAAAGAAGTGTTGCACTTCTCCAAGGGGAGGAACAGTTTTATTACAAATAAAATGTAGCATAGCTATGAAGCAATGGTGAAAATATCTTGAAACATTAACAGGATCCAAAGAACAAAGTTCTCCAGGTGTTAGAATATCTATGTTTGTTTTGTTTTTATTTGATATGCGTAGGAAATCATGTAAATCTTCCCATGCATATTCTGCACAACTTAATGTAACAAACCAAGTGGGTGGGCCAAGGTTTCTGATCATACAACGTACATCTCCATGACGTCGAAACCAGTACTCTTTAGTACCACGCATATTTGCTAATAGATTTGTAATATTTGATTGTAAAACCTCATCCTTTTGTTGCACTTTCTCTACTAATTGTGTAGCTGTCATATTTTGAAAGTGTGATCCTGATTTTAATATGTGTGCAACTCTGTAACATAAAGTTGCGAGCTCACTTTCAAAGAGTAGGTGGAATATGTATTCCACATTTTGTCTAAATCTGGGATCTTCAGAATACATCCGTAATGAGCGGTATTCTGAAGCTGATATTTGAATAGGTCTATCATAATACCTTCCTTCTTTGCCAGTAGGAAAGAGTAGAGGAAAAGCACGTGCTTCTATACTTTTTTCCCATATACTGATTGGCGATCCTTTTGTTTGACGCATTTGGTAAGTTTCCAGTACATCTTGTACGGTGTCATTACAGTGCAAAGGATGAATTGTATAATGGTCTAAAGTATTTGATGTTGTAGCAGGATCTAGTAGCTTAAATTGACCAGCTTCTTGTGTTTCTTGAATTATTTCAGTTGTATCTTTCAAGTTTTCTTCAATATTAATTTCTTTGTAATATTCATTATTCTCATTAAGATATTGGAAGGTTTGTTTAACTTTATATAAATCTACCAGCTGTTGCCATATTTTTTTGTCTTTTGTAGGTACTCCATTTACTAATATAATTAAAGATTGCTGCATTGGACGTTGCACTCCTAGAGTATGCACATTTTCTTTTAGATTTAATGGTAAATAACCTACTTTTCCACGAATGCCTTTTACCAATTCAGAGGGAGGTAATTTTGTTGTTTTTGGTTGAAGGCGTATTATTGCTTGAAATGGGTGTACTGTTTGAATGATGATGCTCTCATATAAATTAAGTTGTTGTAGAGGTTTTGGTACTGGGTATAATTCCAAATTATTTGTGATAGAACGTGAAGGAGTTTGGTTGTTGTCAAGTTTTGTAGTGCAATAACTGCAAAGTATTAAGGGCTCAGTTATTTCATATTTGTTTTCTGCTACAAGGTAGAGAGCTAATTCAAACCATTTAGAATCTTCATTGTCTTCTATTTTGTATGATAGGTCCACAGTTTTTGTGTTACTTTTATAAAAAATGCTACGGCAACATACACATACATGGTTTGGTACTTCAGCTGATGTACTTTTAAATTTTAGTATTTCTTTTTTGTATGTGTTTAGCAAAAGGTTGCCATGTGTAGAATTGTTGCTTAATTGGTTTAAAGCTATTTCATTCTGTAAATGGCTTTCACTTCCAAAATATTTTTTCTGGATATAGTGAATTTCTTCACGTAGATCTTTTGCTGTACCATGTAGAAGGATGTTATTTAACTTTGCTAGTGCTAAAGCAGGAATTTTAGCATAGTACAGTTCATAGACTAGATTTCTTATAATTGAATGATGTGTTGATATCCTTTTGATATCATGGAAAGTGGTTTTACAAGTAGGTCCTGTAATGCAGGCCAATAAATGTCCTTGTAGTCCTGTGTACTTGCGCACTGGACAGGTATCTATATTTTGCAGTAATTTAATTTTGATTTTGTCTTTGCTTTTTACATATTTATTGAGGAATTGGCGTAAAGATTTGAAACATTGTTTGGGAATGTTACAAATTGACGTGCATGGCCATTTGTACACTAGAGGTTCTGATTCAGTTGAATGGAGGGGTAATTCTAAGTTTTCAGGGCATATTTTTGTAAGAAGTACTTCTTGTTCCATTATGGTATTATTCACTTTTTCATAACCTCGACCACTGCTATGTATGGCAATTGTATTCGTTTGCTTTTGTTTGTACGCTTCTTCATTAAAATATGGTTCTGTGCTTGTAGTGTGATTCCATTCACCTCCGCTGCTACTTAAGAAGTTCTTTCTGTTGATATTTCGCTTATTGAGAAGTCTTTTTTGTAATTTAGTTATTAGTTTTGTTAGTGGTTTCATTTTGTTTAACAGTAAAATAAATACATTTCTTTTGAGAAGAATTGCACTGTCCATCAATGCTTCTAAGATTAATTTCCTACGATAGGTTTTAAGCTTTGAACCTGATTTCTATCCTGTTTTTATAAGATTTTGAAGGACTTTGTGACGGTATATTTTGGCTAAAATACTTTTCTTGGTATGCTTACTTTGCACTATATTAAAATTTGAAGAAGTAGTTTTATCTGTACTGATAGCTGATTTTCTGTTAATTGTTTTTTGGTTTGTTTTACATTTTGATAGAGGAAGCGAAGTTGTTGTACTTGAAACTTCTTGTGTTTCACTAAATGATTGTATTAGCTGTTTTGTTTCAATTTTTTTACAAATTCTGCTAGAGATGGATGCTTATGTTGGACACCTTTATTTTCATTTGCTCTACTTTTGCGTTGCTTTCTACGGACTTGCCTTTTGGTAGGCATTCTTTGGGGTCTGTTGAAAAAAATAAAGAAGATATGGGTTGGGGTGTTCTGGAATGTATGTGTGCTGTGTGCATGAGTGTTTGAGTAAGATGATAAAGATGTATGTAATGGTGTGTGATTGTGCATTGGGAACCAAAACTAGTAGGGATAGGTATTCTTGAATTTATGTGTTACTAAACTGGGGTTCAGATGACAAAAAAAGTAAGCTAGTGGTGTGGAAAAGTACAAATAGTAAATCTAATGTATACAATTAAAACAGTTGTTTGTTCTATAATATGAAAATTGTAGTGGTTCAGTTGGGTAATTTGTGTGTCCAAAAATAGAAATTTGTGGGCCATTCTGGCTGTAAATCACTGTTTAAGACATGGAATTTTTTGGACAAAATGGTACAAAATCTCTATTTTTAGAAACCGAAATAGCGCATATTAACGTTATAGTATATTTGATTAATAATACAAATATTATGGTGATATGTTACTTACTTTTTTTTTAAATTAACAGGTAACTTCTTAGTTTTTCTTTCTTCGAATTCGGCTGCTTCTTTTCAGGAAACTGGTCTTCACTGCAATTGTAAAAGCTTCAAATTAGTAACTTTGTTTGTATATAGCACTGTTTTTAATTTAGATATTGATTTTTTTAATTCAAATCCTCAGTGCCTTCTGTAAAACCATTGAACTAATTTATTTACATAAGATACATTGCATCAGTTCAGTACATATGATGTGTTCTTAATGAACAAATTGTATTGAATGACTAACTTTAGCAAAAAAAAAATATCTTTACTATGTCTTGTGAAATTTATAATATATTAGTGAATACCACTATTTCTGTAAGTAAACTGTTCTAGGTAATAGCGCCTCAATGTCATGTCTAATTTAAAGTAATTAAGTAAATAAATAAATAAAAACAAAAAATATGAAATTGTATAAGTATTTTTATAAAGGTTTAAACATAGATTGTGTTTGCATGCAATTTTGTTTGAATATATGTAGTCTATATATTTCATTTAAAAAATGTTAGTTTAACATGATTTGAGTGTGTGTGTATAAAGGAAGTAAATAGTATAAAGGTTTTTTTGATGTCATTAATGACATTTGTGATGTCATCTTTGATGTCCTGGGTGTTAGTCCTAGCAGTGCACGGTGGTGGCGCGAGTTATGGTTGCTTAGCTTACCATAACTGGCGAATTTCAAGGGTTTTTCGGTTTTACTTGGAACCATAACGTCCCTTTAACAAAGTTTTTTCACTGAATTTCATAGGTTTTTAGTAGCGCAACTTAAATATAACGTCCCTTTAACAAAGTTTTTTTCACTGAATATATATATATATATATATATATATATATATATAAAGAAACCAGAGGAGAGGGGATGGACCGCACGCTCCGTGGACCCAGTGAAATCCTACAATCCGAAAAGGGAAGAGAACCAAAATATAGAGCTCACACGGTAGAATAGGAAGTTATTTTAATATTGAAAAACTGCACATAATGTGCAGAGCAAAAGGGTGGGGAAACAGCAAAACAAACATGGGCAACCATGTAGTTATGGTTCAGTTGCTCATCTCATAGGAAGAGCACTTTTTGGGTGGCTTATAACTTCGCTCCCCCTGGACTAATCCTCACCAAACTTTGTAAAAAAAGTATAAAAATTATATGGGCCACTCTGAATTTATTTTGCAAAGTTTGGTGAGGTTTGGTCAAGGGGGGTCAAAACTATAGGGGGGTACCAAATTTCTTTTTTTCCCATAGACTGAATGGAGAAACAATTTCTGTCACACCTACAGCCCAAACCGCTGGATGGAGTTTCACCAAATTTGCGGTAAGAGCAACAGATTGGTCCCGAAAGCGTGCTTTTGGTGAAAATCCGTCCTGTATTTTTTTTTAAAACTACCAAAAAGTAGGTCTAAAACATTTGTGATATCTATGTCCGCTCCACGGACACACTTCTGTGTTCGCTCCGCGGACGGGACACTGATTGGATAATCGTCTTGCGTCATGTCCGCGGACACACAACGTGTTCACTGAGTGGTTGGAGTGAAGCGTGAGGTGCGTCAGATTTTTGGCAACGCCCGCCATCTTGGATTCACGGCCAGCGGCCGGTGTCCATGGACATTGCGGTAAAAACATATAAAAAAACACAACATTGCTCTTGTCAAACTTATCAAATAATCTCTGGGGAAGTGGGGGGTGATGAGGATGGAATGGAATATGGCTGCAAGAAGCAATGAAACAGGTTTTTTTTGCTGCAAAAGTCCACGCACAGTCCGGATGTTCGTGAACAGTGTTGTGAAGTTCAGGGACACCTCTGCATTACAGGGTTGGTGAAAGGCAGTTTTTGGATGGCTTATAACTTTGGCACCACTTAATGAAAGTGCAAGTGAAATTTTGCAATTATATTCCTGACCTGCTCCCAAAAGTGTTTGCAAAGTTTGGTGGGATTCTGTCAAGAGGGGGCGAAATTAGAGGGGGGCTCCCAAAATAATGTATATGCTTATAAATAAGGTGCAATTTGATAAATCTACACTTAATTTGGCAAACTGTTAATAGATCTAGATATAAATGTTTTTGCAAAGTTTGGTGGGATTTTGTCAAGAAGGGGCAAAATTAGAGGGGGGTCCCAAAATATTGTAAAGGCTTATAAATGTGGTGCCATTTGACAAATCTACACAAAGGTTTGCAAAAAGATTATAGATCTAGATACAAATGTTTTTGTAAAGTCTGAATGGATTTTGTCAAGTGGGGGCTAGGTTATATGACGATTGTATGTGCATACATTTGAAACTTTTGAAAAAATAAAACATGGGTGGATTTCCAGCAAACTTGTGTAAGGAGCATTGAGAAGGACCTGAAAGCATGGTTTTGCAAATGTGCCTGTGTTTTATTCTTTGACAAGTGTCATAATGTAGTTTAAAAAAATAGTGATATACCTTTGGTGACTGAGGTGTAGCCTGTGGCCATGGGCAGTGGCCAGATTGTGCGGGTCATGGAATAAGGTCATGATCCGGACAATCTGGCTACTGGCCATGACCACGAGGGACAAAACATGGGCTTAAATTGGCCATGTCCACCTGGGACTGGCTTTGTGGTAAAGGTATTCGAAATTGGGATAGATTTGAAAAGTAAGAAAAGTGTGCTTGTGGTAATATGGTCATAGAGTTCTCTTTTTGCCTTCTGCAGGCTGCCATGGAAAGTGAAGAGGGGCCCTGTATGGAGCCCTCCCTTCCCTTTCCATGGTGGCCACCTTGGAAAAGGATTTTCCTTCCTACAACGGGACGCCTCTCCCGGTGTAGGAAGAAAAATCCTTTTTATTAGCACCCCGGATTACCGTTTTGGGAACCTAGGGTGGTAAAGGCCTTCATCCTGCATTACAGGGGTTGGAATGGGGGAATAATGGTCCAGAGACCTCATTATCCACCCTCGCTTTGCTTGGGCTGATAACTTGGGCTGCCAGGACGGTATCCACCGTTCCAGTCCCTGGAACGGGGGATGAACGCCCCAATATTCCCATTAGCATAACACAAAATGCACATGGAAATGTTGGAAAATCTTATTGAGTCTATGTACTTTACTGAGAAATATAAAGTAGATGGAGTCTATATGTTTTTTTTAGTTTTATTTTTTAACTGTGAAAGGTGTTTCCTAAAGGAACATTTCTTTTATTGTTTTTGGATGCATTTTATTTTTTGGCAGGAGCGCTAAGAACGAAAAGGTGGGGAGGAAAATGAGGGAAGAGGCACCAAACACTAATATGGAGGGGTAGGTGGACAGGGGAAAATGTTGCGCGTGTGTTATTTCTAAGGTAGGGGGCAATGTTTCTCATGCTCATTGATTACAGCAGTAGTGGTGGCTCTTGGGGAAGAGGGATGGCATTAGCTGATGACATTTAAGATAAATAGCAGTTTTGCTAAAAGGTTGTACTGTGCACTAGATTGTTAATGTATAATGAGTAGGAATAGGTGTTGGAGCTGTGCAATGGAAACTTTGAAGTTGAAAGTTCCTAGATCAGTAGAAAATGCAGTTCAGAACTGCCCGCGAAGCACGGCACTTATTGTGAAGTGTGGATGGGTTCTCAGACATGTCATCATGCCACCTGCCAGCGTATGGTCAAGTGGCACTGTCTGGAAGGTCCACAATGAAGTCAGATGATTGTAGACGTCTAGGGATGCAAAACTAGTTGAAATAGTTGCAAAAGGTCTACAGAAGTGTTAAAAATGATTCTAGAAGAAGGGAAATGGCAGAGGTTTAAGGTGACACTTTCTAAATTGGACACAAATATTGCTATATTGGGTAAGTATGATATTAATAAGCTGTAGGAAAATAGTATGCACTGGTAAAACCCCATGAAATTCATTGAAAAACTTTGTTAAAGGGACGTTATGGTTAAGTTGCAAAACAAGGGGGGTCTGGGAATCTCTCTACCAGCACGAATACAGCCCAATGACCTGTTCTTGGGTGAGTAACCCCTGGGAGAGACTCTACCAAGTTTTTAGCTCAATGTCCCTTTCACAGAGAAGAAATGTCCCTGCATATCAGTCTTTGTCCTGCCCAGGTGCAGTCCAGCACTGAAATACTAGGCAATTCTCCCCTGAACAAGAGTAACAACAGCAACCCCATACACATGTTTCAGCCTTGTTGGGCATCATCAGTGAGGTGAAGCTGTGCCTCTCTCAGAACAGTGAGCAAGGGGTCCAGGTCTGGATTGCCCTTTTAACTTAGGGTGAGACCCAAAGTTAATTTATGCAACACAAGTGGGGGGTCTGGGAATGTCTCTACCAGCACGAACACAGCCCAATGACCTGTTCTTGGGTGAGTAACCCTTGGGAGAGACTCTACCAAGTCTATAGCTCACTGTCCCTTTCACAGAGAAGACATTTCCCTGCATATTAGTCTTTGTCCTGCCCAGGGGCATTCCAGCACCGAAATGCAAGGCAATTCTCCTCTGAACAAGAGTACCAACAGCAACCCCATTCACATGTTTCAGCCTTGTTGGGCATCATCAGTGAGGTGAAGCTGCGCCTCTGGTTAAGTTGGACTAATAAAAACCTATGAAATTCAATAAAAAAACTTTGTTAAAGGGACGTTATGGTTAAGTTGCACTAATACAAACCTATGAAATTAACTGAACAACTTGGTTAAAGGGACGTTATGGTTAAGTTGGACTAATAAAAACCTATGAAATTCAATGAAAAACCTTTGTTAAAGGGACGTTATGGTAACCAAAACCCCCCAGAAATTCGCCAGTTATGATAATCTAAGCAACCATAACTCACGCCACGACGGTGCACTGCTAAGACCAACACCCAGGACATCAAAGATGACATCACACATGTCATTGATGACATCACTGATGACATCACATGCAAAATACAGTTTGATGAAAAGTCCCTTCAAGGAGTTGTGTTTATATTGTTGGTAACGAGATGTCAGGGGTGATCGGGAAACCTATCATGAACTACTTAATCTATTAAATAATGTACTCATCTAAAACCATTGCATTGGAGTGTTGGTGTTAATACTGAAACCTAATCATATATAAACATAGGCAATGACTGCAGCATGCACCATAGAAGTATACTATTTATAATCTTGTAATTTTGGATAGTAAAATAATAAATGCTACCTTACCAGAGTTTTCAGTAATGTTAAACATGTAATAACTAACTAACAATTCAAGACTTACAACACTTGTGCTGGCACAAAGAATACATATGAAGAACCACAATGCATATAAATCAGAGGCACATACAGGGAAACTAAACTAAGGAGGAAAGAATCAGCATCATCAGAAAATGTTAAAGACATTAAAGTTTATCTTCATGTATACAAATGAATTATGTGTTTTAGGACTGCTCATTTCCCCATGTATGTGCAGCATGAGCTGAGACCAAACCCTAAGGAAAGTACTTAAAGAACATATGACAAGGTTAACGTCTAGATATATAGCACCTTTTTCAATTTTAATATTCTGACTGTCAGTGAACAAAACCACCTGGCCTATATATGTCAGTGAACAAAAATAAGTGGCCCGATATGTGATGTCATCAGTGATGTCATCAATCACATGTGTGATGTCATCTTTGATGTCCTGGATGTTAGTCTTAGCTGTGTACGGTGGTGGTGCGAGTTATGGTTGCCTAGCTTACCATAACTGGTGAATTTCTGGGGGTTTTCGGTTTTACTTGTAACCATTACGTCCCTTTAACAAAGGTTTTTCATTGAATTTTATAGGTTTTTATTAGTCCAACTTAACCATAACGTCCTTTTAATAAAGTTTTTTCAGTGAATATATAAGTATGCATAGACTTTGACAAGTTTATGCGTAAAATCAAGCTAAACAAATTATTTGCCAACACTGATGCCCCTATAAAACGCTCTATACCTCGTATGGGTGGCACCAATCTTTTAATTTCGGACATTCCATCACTCATGGATCTGGCATGCCTTGATGACGATAAATATGATCCATTAAATATTGACTTTTCTGATTTTGACATCAATCCCAATTGGGATATACCGACCAAGCTCAAAAGTAAATCCAGATTTAACCCTCAATTTCCTGTCGGCGGCTGTATTGAAGCTTTCCATGATTTATGCATTGATGATCTCAGAAAACTTCGTCATAAGGCTGGTACCACCAAACAGAATCTCACTATTGCTCAACACCAGGCCATGAATGAACTCCAGCTGCTATCTAATATTGTCATCAAACCAGCCGACAAGGGCTCCAATGTTGTTATCCAGGATAGAACTAAATATGTCATTGAGGCCAATCGACAATTACATGACCGCCAATGTTACACCAAAATGTTGAAGGACCCATCTGAAGAAATCAGGACAGATTTGATTGCTTTGTGTACCAGGTGGACGAATGAAGGTCTATTGGAGGATGATCTGGTTAAATTTCTTACTCCTACATGCTATACTATACCTACTATTTATTTCCTCCCTAAAACGCACAAATGCCTTATTAATCCCCCAGGTAGGCCCATTGTTACTCTATGTGGCTCATTATTGGAACATCTAGGCCAATTTATTGATGAAACACTGGTCAAATTTGTCACAGTGTTACCTTCCTACCTGAGGGATACTAAAGATTTTTTACAACACGTTACCAACACACCCTGGGAGGAAGGTTTACTTTTGGCCACTTTAGATGTAGTTTCTTTATACACATCTATTAGTCACACCATTGGTATATCTGCATGTAAATACTTTTTGGACACTCGCTCCTTAAACTACCTTGGACACAGTACTATGATTTTGGATATGCTCTCATTCTGTCTACACAACAATGTTTTTCTTTTTGAAGGCCATTTCTATCGGCATGTAAGGGGGACCGCGATGGGGAACACCTTTGCACCACCCTATGCTAATCTCACAATGGGGTGGTGGGAGGCTACTTTCCTTTCTGACCTATTACTATCTTGCTTTCCGACACAGATTATTTCTTGGTGGCGGTATATTGACAATGTTTTTATCATTTGGAAGGGCACCGAAAGGGATTGGCTATCATTTGTTAAAAGTATCAACAATAACTAGGTCAATCTCAGTTTTACTGAGTGCCACAGCCGCTCCAAAATTGTTTATCTGGATGTGACCGTTATGATGGATGACTCAGGTATCAGTACTGCATTACATAAGAAATCTACCAATACTGGCTTACCACTCCATGCCAATAGTTGTCATCCTACACCTTGTAAAAAATCCATCCCTTATGGGGAATTCATTCGATATCGCCGTAATTGCTCCAACATCCCCTGTTTTGACTATTATTGTGCACAGGCAGCCATGGATTTCTTGAAGCAAGGTTACCAAAAAAGAATGATTGAAACGGCATATCTTCGAGCTCCTGGCATGTCCAGAGATGCCTTGCTTTATGATACTGGTCCCAAAATTGTGTCAAATGATGATCCTATACTCATCATTACATTTAATACCTCGTCCAATGACATTCGTAAAATTGTGGCAAGGCATTGGCATGTTCTTAGCATGTAAACTGTTCTAAGTAATAGCGCCTCAATGTCATGTCTAATTTAAAGTAATTAAGTAAATAAATAAATAAAAACAAAAAATATGAAATTGTATAAGTATTTTTATAAAGGTTTAAACATAGATTGTGTTTGCATGCAATTTTGTTTGAATATATGTAGTCTATATATTTCATTTAAAAAATGTTAGTTTAACATGATTTGAGTGTGTGTGTATAAAGAAAGTAAATAATATAAAGGTTTTTTTGATGTCATCAATGACATTTGTGATGTCTTCTTTGATGTCCTGGGTGTTAGTCCTAGCAGTGCACGGTGGTGGTGCGAGTTATGGTTGCTTAGCTTACCATAACTGGCGAATTTCAAGGGTTTTTCGGTTTTACTTGGAACCATAACGTCCCTTTACCAAAGTTTTTTCACTGAATTTCATAGGTTTTTAGTAGCGCAACTTAACCATAACGTCCCTTTAACAAAGTTTTTTTCACTGAATATATATATATATATATATATATATATATATATATATATAAAGAAACCAGAGGAGAGGGGATGGACCGCATCTCCGTGGACCCAGTGAAATCCTACAATCCGAAAAGGGAAGAGAACCAAAATATAGAGCTCACACGGTAGAATAGGAAGTTATTTTAATAATGAAAAACTGCACATAATGTGCAGAGCAAAAGGCTGGGGAAACAGCAAAACAAACAGGGGCAACCATGTAGTTATGGTTCAGTTGCTCATCTCATAGGAAGAGCACTTTTTGGGTGGCTTATAACTTCGCTCCCCCTGGACTAATCCTCACCAAACTTTGCAAAAAAAGTATAAAAATTATATGGGCCACTCTGAATTTATTTTGCAAAGTTTGGTGAGGTTTGGTCAAGGGGGGGCAAAACTATAGGGGGGTACCAAATTTCTTTTTTTCCCATAGACTGAATGGAGAAACAATTTCTGTCACACCTACAGCCCAAACCTGCTGGATGGAGTTTCACCAAATTTGCGGTAAGAGCAACAGATTGGTCCCGAAAGCGTGCTTTTGGTGAAAATCCGTCCTGTATTTTTTTTTAAAAATACCAAAAAGTAGGTCTAAAACATTTGTGATATCTATGTCTGCTCCGCGGACACACTTCTGTGTTCGCTCCGCGGACAGGACACTGATTGGATAATCGGCTTGCGTCATGTCCGCGGACACACAACGTGTTCACTGAGTGGTTGGAGTGAAGCGTGAGGTGCGTCAGATTTTTGGCAACGCCCGCCATCTTGGATTCACGGCCAGCGACCGGTGTCCATGGACATTGCGGTACAAACATATAAAAAAACACAACATTGCTCTTGTCAAACTTATCAAATAATCTCTGGGGAAGTGGGGGGTGATGAGGATGGAATGGAATATGGCTGCAAGAAGCAAAGAAACAGTTTTTTTTTGCTGCAAAAGTCCACGCACAGTCCGGATGTTCGTGAACAGTGTTGTGAAGTTCAGGGACACCTCTGCATTACAGGGTTGGTGAAATTCAGTTTTTGGATGGCTTATAACTTTGGCACCACTTAATGAAAGTGCAAGTGAAATTTTGCAATTATATTCCTGACCTGCTCCCAAAAGTGTTTGCAAAGTTTGGTGGGATTCTGTCAAGAGGGGGCAAAATTAGCGGGGGGCTCCCAAAATAATGTAAATGCTTATAAATAAGGTGCAATTTGATAAATCTACACTTAATTTGGCAAACTGTTAATAGATCTAGATATAAATGTTTTTGCGAAGTTTGGTGGGATTTTGTCAAGAAGGGGCAAAATTAGAGGGGGGTCCCAAAATATTGTAAAGGCTTATAAATGTGGTGCCATTTGACAAATCTACACAAAGGTTTGCAAAAAGATTATAGATCTAGATACAAATGTTTTCGTAAAGACTGAATGGATTTTGTCAAGTGGGGGCTAGGTTATATGACGATTGTATGTGCATACATTTGACACTTTTGAAAAAATAAAACATGGGTGGATTTCCAGCAAACTTGTTTAAGGAGCATTGAGAAGGACCTGAAAGCATGGTTTTGCAAATGTGCCTGTGTTTTATTCTTTGACAAGTGTCATAATGTAGTTTAAAAACATAGTGATATACCTTTGGTGACTGAGGTGTAGCCTGTGGCCATGGGCAGTGGCCAGATTGTGCGGGTCATGGAATAAGGTCATGATCCGGACAATCTGGCTACTGGCCATGACCACGAGGGACAAAACATGGGCTTAAATTGGCCATGTCCACCTGGGACTGGCTTTGTGGTAAAGGTATTCGAAATTGGGATAGATTTGAAAAGTAAGAAAAATGTGCTTGTGGTAATATGGTCATAGAGTTCTCTTTTTGCCTTCTGCAGGCTGCCATGGAAAGTGAAGAGGGGCCCTGTATGGAGCCCCCCCTTCCCTTTCCATAGTGGCCATCTTGGAAAAGGATTTTCCTTCCTACAACGGGACGCCTCTCCCGGTGTAGGAAGAAAAATCCTTTTTATTAGCACCCCGGATTACTGTTTTGGGAACCTAGGGTGGTAAAGGCCTTCATCCTGCATTACAGGGGTTGGAATGGGGGGATAATGGTCCAGAGACCTCATTATCCACCCTCGCTTTGCTTGGGCTGATAACTTGGGCTGCCAGGACGGTATCCACCGTTCCAGTCCCTGGAACGGGGGATGAACGCCCCAATATTCCCATTAGCATAACACAAAATGCACATGGAAATGTTGGAAAATCTTATTGAGTCTATGTACTTTACTGAGAAATATAAAGTAGATGGAGTCTATATGTTTTTTTTAGTTTTATTTTTTAACTGTGAAAGGAGTTTCCTAAAGGAACATTTCTTTTATTGTTTTTGGATGCATTTTATTTTTTGGCAGGAGCGCTAAGAACGAAAAGGTGGGGAGGAAAATGAGGGAAGAGGCACCAAACACTAATATGGAGGGGTAGGTGGACAGGGGAAAATGTTGCGCGTGTGTTATTTCTAAGGTAGGGGGCAATGTTTCTCATGCTCATTGATTACAGCAGTAGTGGTGGCTCTTGGGGAAGAGGGATGGCATTAGCTGATGACATTTAAGATAAATAGCAGTTTTGCTAAAAGGTTGTACTATGTACTAGATTGTTAATGTATAATGAGTAGGAATAGGTGTTGGAGCTGTGCAATGGAAACTTTGAAGTTGAAAGTTCCTAGATCAGTAGAAAATGCAGTTCAGAACTGCCCGCGAAGCATGGCACTTATTGTGAAGTGTGGATGGGTTCTCAGACATGTCATCATGCCACCTGCCAGCGTGTGGTCAAGTGGTACTGTCTGGAAGGTCCACAATGAAGTCAGATGATTGTAGACGTCTAGGGATGCAAAACTAGTTGAAATAGTTGCAAAAGGTCTACAGAAGTGTTAAAAATGATTCTAGAAGAAGGGAAATGGCAGAGGTTTAAGATGACACTTTCTAAATTGGACACAAATATTGCTATATTGGGTAAGTATGATATTAGTAAGCTGTAGGAAAATAGTATGCACTGGTAAAACCCCATGAAATTCACTGAAAAACTTTGTTAAAGGGACGTTATGGTTAAGTTGCAAAACAAGGGGGGTCTGGGAATCTCTCTACCAGCACGAACACAGCCCAATGACCTGTTCTTGGGTGAGTAACCCCTGGGAGAGACTCTACCAAGTTTTTAGCTCAATGTCCCTTTCACAGAGAAGAAATGTCCCTGCATATCAGTCTTTGTCCTGCCCAGGTGCAGTCCAGCACTGAAATACTAGGCAATTCTCCCCTGAACAAGAGTAACAACAGCAACCCCATACACGTGTTTCAGCCTTGTTGGGCATCATCAGTGAGGTGAAGCTGTGCCTCTCTAAGAACAGTGAGCAAGGGGTCCAGGTCTGGATTGCCCTTTTAACTTAGGGTGAGACCCAAAGTTAATTTATGCAACACAAGTGGGGGGTCTGGGAATGTCTCTACCAGCATGAACACAGCCCAATGACCTGTTCTTGGATGAGTAACCCTTGGGAGAGACTCTACCAAGTCTATAGCTCACTGTCCCTTTCACAGAGAAGACATTTCCCTGCATATTAGTCTTTGTCCTGCCCAGGGGCATTCCAGCACCGAAATGCAAGGCAATTCTCCTCTGAACAAGAGTACCAACAGCAACCCCATACACATGTTTCAGCTTTGTTGGGCATCATCAGTGAGGTGAAGCTGCGCCTCTGGTTAAGTTGGACTAATAAAAACCTATGAAATTCAATGAAAAAACTTTGTTAAAGGGACGTTAAGGTTAAGTTGCACTAATACAAACCTATGAAATTCACTGAAAAACTTTGTTAAAGGGACGTTATGGTTAAGTTGGACTAATAAAAACCTATGAAATTCAATGAAAAACCTTTGTTAAAGGGACGTTATGGTAACCAAAACCCCCCAGAAATTCGCCAGTTATGGTAATCTAAGCAACCATAACTCACGCCACGACGGTGCACTGCTAAGACTAACACCCAGGACATCAAAGATGACATCACACATGTCATTGATGACATCACTGATGACATCACATGCAAAATACAGTTTGATGAAAAGTCCCTTCAAGGAGTTGTGTTTATATTGTTGGTAACGAGATGTCAGGGGTGATCGGGAAACCTATCATGAACTACTTAATCTATTAAATAATGTACTCATCTAAAACCATTGCATTGGAGTGTTGGTGTTAATACAGAAACCTAATCATATATAAACATAGGCAATGACTGCAGCATGCACCATAGAAGTATACTATTTATAATCTTGTAATTTTGGATAGTAAAATAATAAATGCTACCTTACCAGAGTTTTCAGTAATGTTAAACATGTAATAACTAACTAACAATTCAAGACTTACAACACTTGTGCTGGCACAAAGAATACATATGAAGAACCACAATGCATATAAATCAGAGGCACATACAGGGAAACTAAACTAAGGAAGAAAGAATCAGCATCATCAGAAAATGTTAAAGACATTAAAGTTTATCTTCAAGTATACAAATGAATTATTTGTTTTAGGACTGCTCATTTCCCCATGTATGTGCAGCATGAGCTGAGACCAAACCCTAAGGAAAGTACTTAAAGAACATATGACAAGGTTAACGTCTAGATATATAGCACCTTTTTCAATTTTAATATTCTGACTGTCAGTGAACAAAACCACCTGGCCTATATATGTCAGTGAACAAAAATAAGTGGCCCGATATGTGATGTCATCAGTGATGTCATCAATCACATGTGTGATGTCATCTTTGATGTCCTGGATGTTAGTCTTAGCTGTGTACGGTGGTGGTGCGAGTTATGGTTGCCTAGCTTACCATAACTGGTGAATTTCTGGGGGTTTTCGGTTTTACTTGTAACCATTACGTCCCTTTAACAAAGGTTTTTCATTGAATTTCATAGGTTTTTATTAGTCCAACTTAACCATAACGTCCTTTTAATAAAGTTTTTTCAGTGAATATATAAGTACGCATAGACTTTGACAAGTTTATGCGTAAAATCAAGCTAAACAAATTCTTTGCCAACACTGATGCCCCTATAAAACACTCTATACCTCGTATGGGTGGCACCGATCTTTTAATTTCGGACATTCCATCACTCATGGATCTGGCATGCCTTGATGATGATAAATATGATCCATTAAATATTGACTTTTCTGATTTTGACATCAATCCCAATTGGGATATACGGACCAAGCTCAAAAGTAAATCCAGATTCAACCCTCAATTTCCTGTCGGCGGCTGTATTGAAGCTTTCCATGATTTTTGCATTGATGATCTCAGAAAACTTCGTCATAAGGCTGGTACCACCAAACAGAATCTCACTATTGCTCAACGCCAGGCCATGAATGAACTCCAGCTGCTATCTAATATTGTCATCAAACCAGCCGACAAGGGCTCCAATGTTGTTATCCAGGATAGAACTAAATATGTCATTGAGGCCAATCGACAATTACATGACCGCCAATGTTACACCAAAATGTTGAAGGACCCATCTGAAGAAATCAGGACAGATTTGATTGCTTTGTGTACCAGGTGGACGAATGAAGGTCTATTGGAGGATGATCTGGTTAAATTTCTTACTCCTACATGCTATACTATACCTACTATTTATTTCCTCCCTAAAACGCACAAATGCCTTATTAATCCCCCAGGAAGGCCCATTGTTACTCTATGTGGCTCATTATTGGAACATCTAGCCCAATTTATTGATGAAACACTGGTCAAATTTGTCACAGTGTTACCTTCCTACCTGAGGGATACCAAAGATTTTTTACAACACGTTACCAACACACCCTGGGAGGAAGGTTTACTTTTGGCCACTTTAGATGTAGTTTCTTTATGCACATCTATTAGTCACACCATTGGTATATCTGCATGTAAATACTTTTTGGACACTCGCTCCTTAAACTACCTTGGACACAGTACTATGATTTTGGATATGCTCTCATTCTGTCTACACAACAATGTTTTTCTTTTTGAAGGCCATTTCTATCGGCATGTAAGGGGGACCGCGATGGGGAACACCTTTGCACCACCCTATGCTAATCTCACAATGGGGTGGTGGGTGGCTACTTTCCTTTCTGACATATTACTATCTTGCTTTCCGACACAGATTATTTCTTGGTGGCGGTATATTGACGATGTTTTTATCATTTGGAAGGGCACCGAAAGAGATTGGCTATCATTTGTTAAAAGTATCAACAATAACTAGGTCAATCTCAGTTTTACTGAATGCCACAGCCGCTCCAAAATTGTTTATCTGGATGTGACCGTTATGATGGATGACTCAGGTATCAGTACTGCATTACATAAGAAATCTACCAATACTGGCTTACCACTCCATGCCAATAGTTGTCATCCTACACCTTGTAAAAAATCCATCCCTTATGGGGAATTCATTCGATATCGCCGTAATTGCTCCAACATCCCCTGTTTTGACTATTATTGTGCACAGGCAGCCATGGATTTCTTGAAGCAAGGTTACCAAAAAAGAACGATTGAAACGGCATATCTTCGAGCTCGTGGCGTGTCCAGAGATGCCTTGCTTTATGATACTGGTCCCAAAATTGTGTCAAATGATGATCCTAGACTCATCATTACATTTGATACCTCGTCCAATGACATTCGTAAAATTGTGGCAAGGCATTGGCATGTTCTTACCCTTGATGATGACTTGAAGCCCATTTTGGGCAACCGTCCAACTATGACTTATAAAAGTGCTCCCTCTCTAAGGGACAAACTTGTGTCTAGTTTTTTACCCCCCATGGGCAAGATCCAGCATTCTAATACATGGCTTCCAGCTTCTCATACGGGATTCACTAAGTGCATGAAATGTAAAGCATTTGCCCATGCCACTGCCAAGAAATCCTTTCTGCATCCTATCACACAAACCAAGCAGATGATACGTCGTTCTATTAACTGTGACACCACCTTCGTTGTTTATGTACTTTCATGCCCTTGTGGGCGTTGGTATGTCGGCATACATCTGAGAGCCATTAAGAATTCTGATCCAAAATATCCCATGGCTAAACATTTTAAATCTGAACATAACAATGATGCTAATATGCTAACATTTTTTGCTGTGGCACATGTACCCCCTCATCCGAGGGGTGGTGATCGTATTCTGAGGTTGAGACAACTTGAAACCAGATTCATTTTGGATCTTGACACAAAATTCCCCAGGGGTCATAATGTAGACGAGGAGTTGTATACTTTTTTGGGTACCTAATTTTGTGCCCAAATGTATTTATTATTATTGCTTTCTCCTGCCATTTATGCTCTTTTTTCCTTTGTTGGGGTTATCTTGTTTTTCTGGTTCGACACTTTTGTCTTTCTGTATTCCTGCCTCACTTTCATTGGTTTGTTGCAGGTATTTATTGATCCAATTTTGGTCTCACACTTACTATTATTGTTCTTTTTTCTTTTATTACCTACCTGTCTTAGCTGATTATTTTGCAATAGGGGAGAGCTCTCTTAACTATGTCTTGTTTTTTTGAGGGGCCTACATGCAGCTTCTTGTTCTATATATTTGTGTTATTCCCTTCATTTTCTGACATTGTTCTATTATTCCTCAATGTTTTGAATTTACTGGTCTAGTCGACTGTGTGCTCTGGATCTGTCATGCTGTTTTTTTGCCTTTGGCTTTGGGTACTCTGACATCATGGTTTGCACTTGCACTTTGATGAACTAGCTGCCATTTTCTGCAATTTTTGCACAGTCTATCAGGTCGATGCACTTGCACTTTATAACATCCTCTACTTTTGAGGTTGGGTAGGCACACTGTTGCCTTGCTGCTCTATTTGCTTATTTGCACTGTATAATTGACATCCGACAATCTAGCTGCTATTTTTGCTGTTTGCACAAATTATCTTGCTGGCTGTATTACCTTGCGGACATTTTTTAACATTTAGGTCCAGTCCTACTGTTGTTAACCTGATTTTACATCTAATCTTGGTTGACCAGTTTTATTGTTATCGTATTGTATTTTCTACTTAAGTGTCGGGAATGACATGTTAGTTCATGAGGTTGAACGTGCATTTACATGGGGTGATTTTCAATGTTGGTTTATTTATTTTGAGTGTGGCTTATTACATCTTCTATGCTATGTGGTCATCATACTGCTATTTTATGCACTGTGCATTGATGTCTAGCAAGGTCCTCATATAGGTATTGATATATGTATAAGGGTTTTTCCCTAATATGGAGACTGTGGTGTTTCACACTATGTTTACACCTTGGTCAGTTTTACTTTACATCCACTGATCATTGACAGAAGCTTTTGCTAAAGCACTGTGCTTTCATTTTTCTGTTTCAGCATGTTTACACACTCCTTTCCAACATGGCCGCCCCTGTTCCCTCTTGTGTTTGTAGCAGCTGTTGCCATTGACATAGTTAAGGGACTGTTGTTGGTGGTGCATTTATCACTGCCCAACCCTTTCCCCCACACGTGATCAAGCGTTCATTATAGCGCGAAACGCGTTGTTTGCAGGCTGCTTATCTTAGGCGCCCTGCTGTTTTGTCCTCTGTGTGCTGCTTTGTGTCGTGCATTTGTTTTTGCACGATGCATCTGTTTTTTTTATTCTGTATTTACATTAAAAGACATCAGTAATTGTTTCACTGTGTCTGCAGTGTTTCTTCCGACCCCCTACTGAACCTGGCATTTGTTTCTCTGTGCCTGCGGGAGTGTGATTCGCTTTTTCCTCCTTTTCTGATATATATATATATATATATGACTGACCTTACAATATAATCTGCGGCGGGGAACTGAGACTGTCGGTAACAGTACTGCTGCCTGCGTTAAGAGACCCTTGTTTCATTAGGGTGTTTAACTTGGGTGGTAGATGGGCACTAATAGGGTTAGCTCATTGCTGTGGTGCTTAATATTTAACACACTTCCTACAAGCTTATATATTTTTTTGAACTTTCATGGTGGCTCTGAAAAGAACTGCTGATGGTTTGGGAGGATATAGTAGGGCGAGGGAGTAGATGTAGAAAAGATAGGTGGGAAGTAGACAACTTTTCTAACAAGATTTATATATTTGTTTTAAATTAACAGTCAGTTAAAAACAAACCTAAAACAGGGAGTAAAAAACAAAACATGACTACTGGAAAAGTAACCCAAACTCCACCCAGGCATCCTCAATTGAAGTTGTTGCATGTAATGCTATTGTCATATAGCATTTCCTGCATGTGAAAACACCCCCTACTGGAAAACTGTGTTGGCATGGAAGGTCCTATACTCTGGCAGCAGAGGTGACACCCCCATCATATGCACCAGATGAAGTTGATGTTAGAGATCCAGCAGATGACATGGCTGGTGATGATGGTTGGTGAGTATGGTCCTGCTTCCTCCTGTAGCGTTGCAGTTCCGGCGGCAGGTTTGAGGGCATTGCAACCAACGCAGATTGCTTGTTGCGGAATCTGGTCCTAAAACATTAATCCATTTGCCACCAATGGTAACGGATCAGGGGGTTGACAAATGCCTGGTGCCCAGGCTTTGTACAGGAACCATGCAAGATTCTCTCCTTCAAAACGTGCCGCAAAATGTACACTGACCCTTATCGACATCCGATAGTGGAGTTTCTTTTGGCACCTTAATGTACTGCTAGCACAGGGAAGGTGTGAAGCTCCTACGGTGGTATCTCTTGGGTGGATCTGGCTGCACTACCCACTCTTCTGTGTCTTCAGGGTCAGTCATGACCAGAACTCGTGATACACACTTTCCATCAGGATTATTACAGAGGAGTGGTTTTCTATGTGATGTCATTGTTGACATCATCTTTGATGTCCTGGGCGTTAGTCTTAGCAGTGTCTGGCAGTGGCCATTGTTATGGATGCACAATTTAGCATAACTAGTGAATTTCTTTGTTTTTTCAATTTTATCTTGCAACCCTAATGTCCCTTTATCTAAAGATATTTCACTGAATTCTTACTTTTTTTACAAGTGCAACATAATTTACCCACAACTTCTTTACAACCTTTGCAGAACCATTCTCCCCTGCCACATAACATCTATGACATCCGCAAACAGTAGCTTCAATTCATGGACGTACCTGGTCAGAGGGGGCCTCAATATTACCCAAAACCACATGGGGCCAATTTCTTTTTTTAAGCACAATAATTTGACATAGACAAACAATCCAAACAATCAATACACATGTTTTACATCCACTATAATTTTGGAAAATTGAATACTGTTTTTAAAATGATAACCCAATTTTATGTGTTGTACCAAATATTGAAGATTTACTTTACCACCTGACAGGCGCTGAAGCGCAACATTCTTTACAGTGGCAAACATAATTTCAAAACTTCAGTAAGTAAACAGTACCTTTGCATTTGATGTATAAACATGCAGTATGCAATTATTATAAGTGTGTGAAAATATCATATAACTAAATATCAACTTTATATATTTTAATAGAAATGGCAGGCACTCTGGAATGGGTAGAGCTATATTTCCTAAAAGAAGACACAACTGAGCAACAACTTACTAATAATAAATTATTTCATACATTTTACAAAACAATACAATCTGTTACGTATACATAAACTATTAAACACCATCTATTACATATCTCTTACTTCACAATGTAGAAGAAGAACAACAAAGTAAAACAATGCTAAAACATTAGATCACATTGAAAATCAAATAAAGAAATTATGTTTACAGATGACTCAATTGACAAATCAAATTACACAACTATCCACACATGTTAAATGTCAAAGAAAATATAGATTTTAATTTCCCTTCCTGTACCCGTGACCTTTTCCCCCATCAATCATCCCAATCATTTGTAGAAAATATTAGTGATCAATGTTTTGATGAGATTTCTATCCCTAATTCACCCAATCATGGACAAAGACAACCCCCAAATTCCTGTATTTTTGTTTCCTACACTGATTCTGCCCCCCTATCAAAGTATACAAATGTAAATATGTGTTAATTGGTATATTTCTTTTAAATGTCAATTTGTAGTCTGTGGAATATATAACTGTTCATGTCTGCACCATCACATACAATGAAGTCACGCAGAGTGCTGACCCCCGAAATCAGACCACCACGTCTGCGGTGTAAGTGAGACACTTTCAATTGGTTTGCGAATGTTACAGCACGGTTGGAGCCTTGATAGCATGCCCGAGTGACATCACCACTTGCGCCGGTGGTCGCAATCAACCTACATGTATGCAACTGCGTGACCTACTTTTAATTAGTTTGCGAACATCAACGTTTGCCACGGTCATCGCAGTGCCTCTGAATGACATCAACTGGGTGCTCTAACATTTGCAAACACTGCGACGTGGTTGCGGACAGCTGCAAACATCATGATATGACTGGGCCCTTGTGACACGCGGACATCATAAAATCAAATTTGTACCGACACTACCAACTCTCAATTTGAAACTTTACTCTTCCACAACTGCTACTAGCATTCTTAGTTGTTCTTTGAACTTTTTAAAGCTTTTGAAAGCCTTTTTTGGACTCCAAAGTCAGTGAATAGGAGGAAGGACCACAGACAGTTCCTCCAAGGGAACGCACTGATTTCCTTTAGTCAATCACAATCCGGCAGACCAAGAGAAAGCAGATTATTTTTGGAGAACTGAAGTTTGGTGTTTGACATTGAAGATGGCATCAGTCATGACCATCCCTCCACCTATGGGGCCACCACCACCACCGGAGGACTTGGACAACGGAACAGGGGCACTTCAAAAGGTAAGCTGCAGGTGTAGATGGAGGATGAGGATGCAGTGGAGGAGGTACCTACTATGTCAGGTGGTCAGAGAGAGTCTTTAGTGTGGAGGTTTTTTACCACCATAGTGGGGGTGTGGAGCCACACTCAGTCACAGTAAGAAGGTACAATACTCCTTCAGCCCCACCAACATGCACTGCTACAACCGGACCTTCCAGCCAACTGCCCTTAGAAAGGCAGTTCCTTTCACAGGGTGTAGAGGTACCTCAACTTCTGCATCCACATCTTCCACTCCTGCCACCACTCATTCCACCTCAGTGGGGCACAGGATTCCTCCTGCTGCCTCACAGGCCATACAGGAGGCAGTTGACCCTTACCTTCAATGGACAACTGTCTTGTGTGTGTACTGTGACTCACTCATCTGTAGGGGGAGTAATTCTGGAGTGCCTTGGAAGCTGCTGTTAAGGCCCATGAGAAGAATTTCCCCTTACCTTAGTTTCTATACACAGTGCTCAACATCTTCCCTTGTCCACCTGTCCCTCCCTTATAGTGGTTGTTACCACCTTTCAAAGTCTAAAAATAGAATATTAAAATAAATGTGCATTCTTATAGCCTCCATCTACTTTCTATTGATGTATAATGAAGGTGGACTCCATAAGAATCTCCAGCATTTCCATCTTTGTTAAAATCCATGCCAGTTCAAAAACTGGAGAATTTGTATAGAACAGAGGAAAAATTGTGACAGAAGTAATGTTCTGTTCCACCTCTCTTTTCTGTTAAACAAAGAATTCAAAATGCAGTGGAACGTGAATACAAGGCTTCTAAAGCCGCACTCAAGGCTTTTACACCTTCCATTCACATTACACCCCCAAACACCATGAGCTCACATGCTGTGTTTCTTCACTCTTGATGTCCGCAGATGGGAGAATATGTCTGCAGACTAGATGACCAAAAAACGGAGAATGGAAGCTGTATGAACTTTACTCCTTATTGTACTCTTTAATGTAGGCTCTCAAAAGAGCCTTTTTATTCTTGTAAGATTGTGATCTTTATATGTACATGCATATATATATATGATACTTCTCTTCTTCCAATTTCATTTTTTTCGCAAAGACTGTTTCAATGCATTCCGAATCTTGGAAAGAAAATGGTCATTTCCAACACTTGTTAGATGTACCTTTCTGAAAATGTTCAATCCATCATGTGGATTATTATCATTTTCAAAGATGACATTCCAAAATCTCACAGCAATGTACATACAGCTTTATTGACACTCCTCCCTGCTTTTTATATTTGGGGATAAAGCAACTTTGATCTTTTCCACACTTGTCTTTGACTGATTCATGAAGAAATAAAGATTGTTTGTGGAACATGTTTCATTAGGCTTGTGAAAGTTTCTTTCATGGCAAACTGCAAAGATACACCAGTTACACGATCTAAACTATTTCCTCTGCAATGTACTACAACCATTTCTGGATGTTTCAAAAGCACCATAACTAAACACATGGCTAATAGTGGACTCCATTTCATTCCACAAACTCCATACCATACCACCTCCAATTTTTCTAAGCCAAAATTAAGTGAGATGCAAACTGCTCTGCATATATCTGCAAGCAATTAAACCTCACATCTCTTATAATCGAAATAGTCTTCCTGTTGAGCTCCATGCTTTCAGAAATTCAAACAATTAGTGAAACACTTACTACCCTGTCCTCTTCTGCAGTGCAACTCTTCCTCCAGAAAGACAAAGCCTGATTGGCTGTACCCCCGATGTCTGCGGACATCCGCAGTCTCCACAGTCCTGGTTCCCTGCAGGGCATGGTAAAAAAAACAGATGGCATCCGCAATCCCTTTGTGAACAGTTGCATATATCTATGGATGTCGGGGACAGGGCAGCCCTGCTTTCCTTTTAACTTTATCTCTGTAGCACTCCATGATTGATTACATTCCAGTACATATAGACCCATCCACCAATCACATCCAAGAACACTACTTCTAACCCTCCCACCTTTTGTGAACAGTTAACATGCATCCTTCAATTCTAGCAATGCACTTCTCCTATTATCCATAGGCTTATCTGCAACACCTAAGACATTTACTATAGGTATGTTTTCATTTTCAAAACTAATAATCTATGCCACCTTTTTTATAATCAAACTTTAACCATAACATTTTTCTGCTAAAACATACTTCACTGCAATACCTATCGTAAATGTTCATTAGTAGTTTTAAAAGCACTTATGCTTGCATAGTGAATGTCATGTCCTAATACTTACAGCCCAATTTTCAGAGTTGCCAACAATCTCTTTTTTACATTTACAGGGAAAAAGAAGATTGCCAAACTAACTCAATCCAATAATCATGGAGAATTCAAAAAAGACTCCTTATCACTGAAAACAAAACAAGCATTTCAAACAATATAACTAAGAGTATTGAATTCATCTACTAAAAACACTACAATCAATCCACAATCATTCTGAACCAATATTTATATTCTTAACCACAGTAAATGTACATGTGTTTTTCCAATTCACCTTTAATTTTTTCCCCATGACCCAATGATTACAATCTGTTAATACAACAACAGTTCACACATGTTGTAGAAAATATAATGTACTAATTATGAGGGTCAAATAAAAATGTAAATGTAAGTGCAAAAGTTTTACAGGCCGATTCATGGAATAAATGTGCGCCGAAAATCTCTGCGCAAGCGTGCGAAAGCATGCAAATGGCAGTGCAAGTGTGAAAATCGCAGTGCAAGCATGCGAAATCCGCGCACATCGTTTCATGGAAGTCCGTGCGCGTGTAAAATCTGGGATGTGCGCTAAAATTCTGCATGGCGCACCGCTCGCACACGTCATCAAACGGCGTGCGCTACGCGCACAGCGAAAGCACACATAACGCGGCTCACACAACAAAAGTAGGTGGAACACGAGGCGTAACACGCGGAATGGCGAACAACGCGTGAAAATGTGGCCGTTACGGGGGAAGTACAGGAGGTAAATGCGCGTAACGCCCACACGCAACACATATTCATGGAATCGAACAAGGCAAACGCATGCGCCACAAAAGACGCGCTAATCCGGAAACACATACGCCAGCAGGAAGCAGGCTTACGTGGACCCGCGCAGCATAAAAGTGAGCGCAAACAACAAACAAGCTCAGGCGCTACAATGAATATACCGTTCCTCGCAGCAGTGGTTGTGGGACACCGCAGGAGGAGGAGGATAGTCAGGCCCAGAATTTTTACACCCAGGACCAGCCTTTTTGGGATGCCTGATGACCAGGTTATGGGAGGTACAGGTTTCCACCACACATAATACTCGACCTGGTCAGTGAGTGGGAGGATGACCTCACATCACCCACCTTGTGCTCCCAAGCACTGAGCCCCTTGGAAAAGGTGCTCAATGTACTGCACTTCTTGGCCACTGGTTCATTTCAGCGGACAAGTGCCATAGTGGGGGGGGGTGTCACAAGCCACGCAGTCACGCTGCTTACACCAGTTGTTGGCCATCATGACTGCATGCCCATCAGTCCGCAGGCACATAAACCTGCCCAGAACACCGGCAGAAAGGCAGGCTGCCGTCCAGGATTTTTACGGGGTAGCACACTTCCCCAAAGTGCTAGGTGCCATTGATTGCACCCACGTGGCTCTACGTCCTCCTAGGGCAACTGAGCACATCTATAGAAACCACAAGCACTGGCATTCCATCAACGTGCAGGTAGTATGTGCCAACTATCCAGGGTCCACCCATGATAGTTTCATTTACAGAGTGTCAACCCTAAACCGGGACCGAGAAGCTGGGCGGCATGGCGATACATGGCTGCTTGGTGAGTATAAATGCCACTTCACATGCATGCATGTCAGATGCTGAGTAATGTCACAACCCCACTAATGATACCCATCATCACCTCCCCAGGGGACAGTGCCAACCCTCTGAGCACCCACCTGATGACACCAATTCGGAACCCCACCACACCACCCGAGGTAAGATACAACACAGCCCATATTGCAACCCGGGGCATAGTGGAGCACACATGCGGAGTGCTCAAGTCATGCTTTCGCTCCCTTGACGGCTCTGGTGGGAAGCTGCTATATGCGCCCCCAGTAGTGTGCAGGATCATAGTGGCAGCATGTGTCCTGCACAATGATGCAACCCGCCGGGGCCTGCCGGTGGACATGGTGGTGCCCCCACATCCCCAACCACATGCACGGCTGCTGTGCATGGGAGGTGAAAGGGCACGTGGTGAGGCAGCCCGTACGCAGCTGGTGGCCAATTACTTCAACTAAAATCACACCCCTGTGGAGTGCACACAGCCCTGGTACATACCAGCTGACAATCAATGATGATGACATAAGGGACAGTCAAATGTATACCAGCCTGAGATTGGTCACCTGGAAGTGTTACATTTTGTGTGCATCCATACCTACAGAAAGCCAACCAATGCTGTGTCACAAAAAGACACACATTCATGCTGCATGAATGACTACCCCCTTGCAAAATACAACATGAAAACAGCGCCATGTCACCCAACCCCTCCCCATCTCCGCTACCCAACACGCCATGGCATGTCATGCAATGTGAAAGCAAACAAAGGAATGCACAACACATGACACAAGTGTCACAAAGTGCACTGTCCCAAATGGAAACAGGCCACAGACAATATTCTCCCAGTAATCAATAACAAACAGCACACATGACCAAATACTTACCACCAACACAATACAGCAACACAGGATGAAACATGGGCAAAATATGACAGTACCAAACTAAAGTAGTGCAAGATTTACAACCTGAATAAGCCAGCACAACCACCCCTTCCAACTGCAGAGTGTTGACGTCAGGCAAATGTGTCAGTGTACTGCATACAACATGAACTGCATCCGCAAAGGAGACGGCCTTGTGAAGGCATGAAGAAGGTACCTGTGAATAAGGAGGAAGACATGGATGCACAAGCACATATCAATACAGCACGCAGTGTTCAATACAACAACAATCCCCACTAGGGATGTACACACAGTTTTGACTACAGACTGCCCACACAGCTAATGGGAGCCCAATGTCACTGTTTAAGTCACTGTCACTTGGTCACACCCTTTGCAAGCCCATGGAAAGGGAAGCAGGAGGGGTGTGTGTGTCAGGAACCCAAGCATCTAACCCAAACACAGGACAAGCCTGCATGTGCCCAGCTGGAATACACAGTGGATACCCACGGGAGCCACACAAGGCAACACACTGTAAAAAATAAAATTAAAATAAAATAAAAAAAAATGGCCATGTGGGGGACAGGGGGGGAGGCCACCCAGGAGGTTCGAGGACAGGGTGCACACCAACAGCCACCTGTGTGGATGTTGCGAAAAAAAAATACCTCCATGGGCTCATGGCCTGCACGGCTACGCTAGTGTGGGAGTAGTGCTGCTGTCGCTCTCATTACCCTCTGCTGCTGCATCAGGAAGTGGTGGTGCTATGGGAGGCAGACCACGCAAAGCCCTGGTATGGTCCTCCATGGCAGCAAGCATGCAGGTGTGGAAGGTCTCATTCTGGAGGATGATAGTACGGAGATCCCCATGCAGCACCTGACGGGTTGCCTGCATTTCTGCATGCATGGCCTCCCGTGATGCCCGGATCTCCTCCCGAGTTGCCTGCAGCTCAGCTGAGAGTGAACGTGTGAGCTGCTCCTGCTTCTGTTCTGACCTTAAATTTCAGCAAGCCTCAAGTTCACCCAGAGTCTCCCTGAGGTTATGGAGTTCTACCCTCAGAGCTTCCCTGTGACCCTGTGACTCTATAGATATGGCTTTGCGCAGAGTCTCCAGTACCGCCCGTCTGTCCCTGTTGGATGCCAACATGTCTTCCCTGTGTGACTGGCAAATGGAGTCTGTTGCCTCCTGTTGTTGCTCCATCTGCCTTTCAGGGGGGAGAATGGAAGTGGCCACCCTCTCCATTGCCTGAGCCATCATTTCAAACTGTTGGGCTGCTATACTGTACATGGAGTTTTCCCATACAGTATTGCCTGGTGGCGTACGGCCACCGTGTCGGCGGGCACCACACCTGTTTGGGGCAAGGTGATCTGCACCTTGCTGTGCTGGCACTGCCTGAGGCTACAGGACTACATTCCCCCTCTGATCTGCTGGCCCAGGAACAGGATCAGATGTTGTGGAGTGTGACCCTGCATCCATAACCGCCAAAGGCGGACTTACCAACACTGACATCCCCATAGAAGATTCTACCCCTGGTGCATGTGGGTTGGACAGAACAGAATCCCTGCCAGAAACACTCACCTGCGACGGCACATAAGTCTCATTATCCGATTCAGCAACTGAATAGAGGTCTGGGGAGGTGCACCCAGAGACACCCCTGGACAGTATGGTCTGCAGTAAGATTGGGTTTTCACCCACCACCACACCACTTCCCCCACTGGTGCCCGGTCGTGGCTGAGATTCCTCCTGGGTCTGCACCATCTCCTCAACCTCAACAGCATCAAGTGTGTCATCACCTGCAAAAACATGAAAGACAAAAAATGGAAACAGGCATTAGAACCATAGCACACACATAGGCCTGACAAGCCAGCGATCCAGTACATGATTTACACATGTCCCACATGACTATAACCCTGGCATGCATGCACTGTCAATGAGTTGAAAGGGGACGCAAAAAGCAGACGCTGATGACACCAAGATGGAAAAGCAACACATTTGCTGCATGCTGGGTAGCACTGGCATCACACATTAGCCTGTGAGTGGCATGTCCAATACACATACATGACACATGCCAGCACACAGATGGCATGTAGCATAGCCATGGTACATTTGACAAGTACAGCCATAAGTCAGTGAATGAGTACTGTCACCCATCCATGTGAGATGGACATGATGAGATGAAAAATGCAAAATAGTGTGACAAAATACGCATGTGCCACACACTGCAACACATCCAGTGTACAATAATACAGTGATGGCAGGCAGATGTACACATCAATGGCTGGTCACTTCAACATGACAGGAAACAACTACCATGTACCAAATTCAAACAGGCACCAAAAATCAATGTGAGCAGGCCAATACTCAATCAGCCTGAATGGTCTAATCATTCACATGACAAGGTAACAAATGTGGCCAAATGAGGGGTGTAATCAATGACAGAAGCATGTCACTTATGTGGCATTAGGGCTGATAAATGCGTTGCACAAATTGGAGAATTTAAACAATCAGCCTGAATGAACCCTGAAAGAATCTGAACAATGTTGTTGCAAGATGACAGTTCAAGGGCAACTGCAGTAATGTTGCACTAATTGGCTACTGTGGGCAGAAGGGATACTGTCATAACCAAATTCAAGGCTGGTGAATGTTTTGGAGGGAGCACATGGGTGACCCATACCACTCAGGAGTACACACCCTCACCAGGCACTCAATCAGAACCTTTCACACAAACAACATACACATTGATTACACTCATATGCATGGGCACTCACCGGACAATGCGTCATAATCTGGTAGGTCTCCCATGCCTTGGATCTGTTCCTCTGTGACGAAGGTTCCAGCAACAGACTCATGTTCAGTGAGTTGGTTGTCCTTTGGTGGAGACCCACCGCCAGTGTGCCTTACGTTGACCAGGTGTGGTCTTGCACCCTGCAGTCACCACCATTTCGCGGCTATGTGCTGACACATAGGCCACAAGTGCATCAAGTTCGGCGTCATTAAAGCTAGGCTTCTTTGACGTGCCGGAGTGTGTAGCCGTGTCTGGGGTCTCAGCCTGTACTGCCAGAGCACCCTTCTTCTTCTTTTTCAAAGGTGGTGTGGATCCTGAGTGGCTTACGCCGCTATGGTCAGTAGGGGCAGAAGCGCCAGTGGACTGGGTACTAGGAGTGTGCGAATGCACAATGACCATAGGTCTTGGTGCAGGCATTGGCTGCAGAGTGATGTTGGCAGGGCCAACGTCGGTTTGATGGACCTGGACCGACACTGTCCCAGCTGGGAGACTCAGAGCTGGGGTGGATAGAGCTGCAGCTGCCCCTGCAGCCTCCCCACCCTGCCTACTTGGGGCAGCAGATGACATTGCTGCCCCAGATCCACGTGGCCTGGTGACAGTAACTTGCACCGTCACACGTGGCTTAGACTTGCTGACCTGGAAGTCAGCCTGGGAGTCATCCTGTGCCGGTTCTGGTGCCAAAATGGGCTGGTCCAACAAGGGCTGAGCTGGGATGGTTTCAGCTACGTTTTCCACAACCATGGGGGGAGCATGGGTGTCCCTGATTGGTCCTCCACACACGGGGTCTAGGGGCACCCTGCAAATCCTGGCCATGTCCCCTACTGCGCCCACCATGCCCACCTTTTGGAGGTCGCCACCTTTGCCTCCCTTACCGCTTGGTCGCCTCCCAACCATGGCACTGATGTTGTTGTGCGTATCGGAGTAGCAGTAAACAATTGTCCTGGGCAATTGGGGGTAAAAGGAGTAGGGTACTAGATGGAATTCATACCCTAGTACTCTAACAAGGCTGTCTGTGACCCCTGGGGGAATATGACGGGTCACGCAACACACAGGCACCCCGAAAACAAAAATGAACGTGCACGCAACCCCTTGTAGACCACGTGCGTGGAAAAATGAACCCGCACTACGCGGTGGCATCCAGAAACACAAAAATAAGCATACGCATAATAGACGCAGCCTACACTGACCTCTGAAGGGGTGCATGGCACACGGGGCAAGCACAGTTGGTAAATACGTGTGCGACTCACCGTATGCCTGGAAAAAGAACGTGAAAAGACGAGCGTGTGCGCGTTGGCAACACCCCCGCCAAAAGAAGAATTGTACGCTGTCTGAGGAAACAGGACAAAAGAAGAAGTGAACGCTGTTTGAGGAAGCAGGCCAACATAAGAATTGAATGCTGTCAGAGGTAACAGGGAGTACGAACTTGAACCGTTGTGAAGTAATCGCGTGTGAACCGACTAGAAGTACAAAATTCACCCACTCGCTCTCCATGAAAAGCATGTACAAGAAAATGGCGTGTTACATGTACCTTTTCAATCGGCCCACATATACAACGTCACTTACGCATATACGCGCTAAGGCCCTTTCCTCCAATTACACGAGCTGACACTTGGACCTGCAGTTTTTGCACGTGTACATGAAAATGCACCCGTGTTGAGGGAAACGCCCTTGCGCGTCATGTCACAGACGTGCTTACGTGCTAAAGGGCCTTTGGTCCAATGAATTTGCGTACATGCAGTGTATTCACGTGCTGATTCACTATGCACCCATCATGAGGGAAACACCCGCGCGTGTAACGTCACAGACTCGCTTACGCACTAAGGGACTTTCCTCGAATTACACGCTGACGTGCAATTTTTTCACGTGCCAAATCACTCCGTATCAAGATGGCCACACGACAACACACGGAAGACCACGCTCCTGCCCAGAAGGCCGAATTACTGCCCCCAAGAGCCCTAAGCATGCTCCCACCTGCCATCTGCTGCCTGCCTGCCTGCCTGCTGCCCACGTGCCCTGCTATTTGGTGCCAGCACGTCAGCCAGGGGTGCAGTTGCTGTGACCACCCCTGCTGGAACTGAAGACTCCCGACTGGGATACCATCGCTCCACAACCCATCCCCAGGACCCAGTTGCCCACCCCGCCTCAGTGCCCTCCGCATGGAGTTCTCCACCCTGACCATTGTGAGCCGTGCCTCTTCCGCCTGCTACTGCTCCGCATCTATGGCATGGCCCAACCGCTGTTACACGGAAGACACTTGCAATCCTGGGTCCTCCTGCCCTCTGGCAGATGCCTGCCCCTCCGATGTTGAAGGCCCCCAGCCATCATTGCTCCCACCATGTTGCTGCTGCTGCTGTGCCTGTGCCAGCGTTCCACGTCCAGGTCCTTGAGAGGCAGACCCGTCTGGAGTCGAGCGGTAAGTGTACATGCATACTGGTTGGACGCTGTGTGTGTCGTGGTGTGCCAGTAGTGTGCAGGTTGCACATGTGTTTCTGTAGGGCCATGTATGGATGTGTATGTACAGCGGTGTGAGGCTGACACATGCGAGTCCTATCATGTGTGAGACACATGGATGGTGTATGTGTGGGTAAGCATGCAGGCCAAATGCAGATGTGGGAGCACACATGTTTGAATTACTGTGTATGTACGTTGGCATGGTTGTGGTGTCACACATGGATGTTGGTTCCAGCTGCATGTATCTGCGTGTACATGTGAATGTGTGTGTATTTGACAAGTGTGCAACTGTGATGCAACATGGATGTATATGGCACTGACATGTAGAAGGCTTAATGTCAGATGTGACATGGATGGCGATCTCATCACTCTGACAGTTGCTGGACATGTACACATGCATGTAAGTGTGTTGGTGTGTGTGCATGTGTTGTGTACTCCCCGTGTTTCATGTGACGTCAGGCTCACCTTCGGATGCTGATGCTGTTGTATGTGTATGGATGGTGCTGCCTGGTGCAATATTGCTGTGGAATTGCTCATGTGTGTGAGTAGAAATGACATGTGTGTTAGGGAGTGTGATGACATGTCTGAAGTTTGACACTGCCACTCGCGTACAACTGTCATGTGTGTATCAGTCCATTGTACAGTGCCCTGATGACTGTGTTCAATCTCTCCCTGTCTGCAGCGTCAACTGATGAAGAGGGCGGGGAGGGTGCTGTGGTGAAAAGCGGCAGGGATCGCACCACCAGCCGGAGACGCAAGGCCCGGCTCCCCTCCCAGATTGTCATCTCTTCGGGGAGTGAGGAGTCTGGTGCCGCGTCTCAGGCCACAGCTGCCGAGGGTAGGTCCAAGAGGCGGAGGTTGGAGATGGACTCCTCGGCAGCAGAAGGGGCAGCTGAGACCCCACAGGGTCCGAGGGAGGAAGATGGCATGGAGTCATCCAGGTTGGTGGGGGTTTGGAGGAGGAGGAGGCCATGGAAGGGACACACACGGGGTCTGGAGGTGGGGATTCCACTCTTGTCAGTGGTGCAGTGCAGGGGCAGGGACAGGAGGCAGCACAGGCCGCCGCGGAGGTGCCTGTGTGTAATCCTGTCCCTGATCCTGTGACTGCATCATCCGGCACCAGCAGGGATGCCTACGTCCAGACCTGTTTTCAGGGAGGGGATGGGCACACAACAACTGGCCTTCCTCTCCCTGCAGACGTGGCTATCCAGGACCGGGTTGAGCCTGTCCTGGCTGGGATAGCGTTGCGTCAACGTGGCATGTGAGGTGACCTGCGGTGTTTTCGTGAAGACACTGCACATCATCTTGGATGCCTCTTTGACCGCGTTGACCTACTGGGACGGGTCACCAGTGCTGGATTCCTCCGTGTGCTGGACCTTCTTGCGACCCCCCTCCTCACCTAAACCCCCTATGCGCCAGTCGTCCTCCATGCCATCTTGCCACCCATGTATCACCTGGATGCTGCCTCTGACCCTCAACTGGTAAATACACTTGCACACCAAGTTAATAACAGTTTAAATTGTAAAGTGAAGACTGTTTAGACAAAATGATTACAGAGGTGCAGGGGAGAAAATACACAGCCTTGGTATCTAGGCTGGAAACATATGAGGCAAAGAGAGAGCAATCTGATAAGGATAGCCGCGTCCCCTGCACACTGTCTAACAGGCCAAATGGCCTAACGGAGATATTAATCCGAAGATTATTTTGCTTGTTTATGAATTTCTTTATATTACAAATGCAGAAGATTTAGGAAAAATTCAATAGACAATTAGTGATTATCAACAACAAATTTTGCTGTTTATTTGTATTTTCAAGTGCCCAACGCGTTTCGAGTCGTAAAAACTCTTCATCAGGGGCGGCATATTCATCAAACAATTTCTACAAAAAGGAAAAATGTATACAATATATTAGCGTTTTGGATAGACTTAATAGTGAATAAAGGATAACAACAAGATCACATTTGATATGTAAACAAAAATCAGTTAGATTCTTTTGCTGAATTAGTAGGTAACACATTCTATTGAAACAAATACCCAGCAGTACCTCAGTCTAACCATATTCACCAAGCGAGTGTGATTATGCGACGTGTATGTCTATATGAATGGTGGATAAATGATCATATATTTTGTCCTTGGTGCCATAGATGATATAATACTATGAGTGGGAATTAGTACCACTTGTGGTGAAATCATAGTGCTAGGTTGATTCATGATAACTTCTTACCTTTAGTTATGCTTATAACCAGCAAAGACTCAGAGGGCAGTCAATTGCGTACTGTCTGGTAGGTACACGGAATCTAGTTCTTTTAAGTCTATTCCCCAAAGGAACAGATGCGAGATGCGGTTCTCTCAAGTCTAGAGAGAAGATGAGATATTTTTGAAAACCAAAGGCTCTAAATAGACGTAATCCGGCTTAAAGCCGAGTAATACGTGCGAGTGACAAGTAGTTTAAAGTCCGGCCAGGATACTCACTTCGATTCATGTCAGCAATGTAGGAGGTGTTCAGGAGCCGCGGGAGACAGCAGTTGAATGAGCCTCTCTCGCATACTCCGTGTTTTTATATTGTTAGGTGCTATGACGTCACTCGCGCATGCGTCGGCAGCGTCACGCGAACGCATGATGTCACTCGCGCATGCGCGAAGTGATGTAAACAATCTCCCATGTTCTTTATGAAAACGTAGCATTCTACCATCGTAAATACATAAAGAGAAGAAGCAATGATATACATTTCTACTTTATGACGTCACTTAGTGTAACGCTCACCTGACTCCCACGGAGGCGCTGGCCTGGTTTGCGCTGCTGTGACCTCTTCTAAGGTGATGCGCAGGGTTCGGAAGACGGACTGGACCTGGCCCCCAAATCTGGCTTGTCTGGCTCGCAGAAGTATCCTTCTGTAGGCGAAAATAGGGGATTAACTGCGGTTTTAGCAGGTAAGGACTTTTCCTTCTTCTGTTCTCTTCTTCTCTTCCTTTGCAGGTGATCCAGGATGCTGGCAGGCGTGGCAGAAGTCAGGAAGCAGGAGCAGACACGGTGAGCGTCCAGCTGCTAGATGCAGAACAACGCGAAGCACGTGTGGCTGTTCGGGTGGGGTTTAAATAGCCTTGGAAGAAGTTCCAGGTATGTATCCTTCCTCCAATCATTTATGTATCCTTCCACGACCACGCCAGGATGGTAAATTAGTCCCACAGGTAAAGTAGTTCCTTTCAGGCCTCAAGGAGGCCAGGTTCCTGCAGCATGGTCTGCATCAGGTAAGTGCACCCAAGCACTCCCATAATGAGCCTGGCGCCTATGACGCCAGGACTGATGTCTTTTATGAGCCTGGCGCCATAGGCGCCAGGACACTGTCCAAAGGGCCCCTATATGGGGTTGCTCGGTCCTTCCTTGGGGACTGGATGTCCGCTTTCGGGGACGCAGGGCTTGAACCGGCTCCCCGGGAGTGGGCATCATGACACTTAGTTAGTAATTGGGTTTGTGCATCACTAATCTGCAATTCGATATAGTGATGCTCCGTGGGCCTCCATATGGGTAAAAAAGTTAAACGGACCATATAATAAGGGCAACTAAAGAATTCGTTTTTTAAGTGGGTCGCTCTCTAAATTGTAATTGTGCTTTGTTTACATGTCATCAACAGTACTGTCAAGGGAACTTTTGTTTAGACATTTAGCATTTTCAGACAATTATAAACATGTCTAAGCTTGCAAATGATACATAAGGAAAACACACATTTTAAATAGTAACCAATGACTAACCCATTTAAGTAGTATGGGTGTACAATCTAGATGTTAAAAGATATAATCACATTGACATAGCAAAGTAAGAAATTTAGAAAACCACAGATGGGGTTTTGGATGTGAAGAATTTAACCGAAAATGACTTCTGGGAAACATACAATGTATTCAGAAGGTTATGTGTAATGTAAGGATGACCTATGTAAGTGAAACAAAGATGGATACCTCCTTGTCGAGGGGGTTCATATGAATGGCCCTAGATAGTAGTCCTCATTAATTCCTAGGGGTGTCAAAGCGTCCAATTTGTTAATCCAGAAGAGTTCTCTTTGCGCAAGCTTTTTTGGAAGATTTCCACCTCTACTTGATGGTCGTAGGACCTCCAATACCATAAATCTCATTTGTGAGATATTGTGTTTTTTCTCTTCAAAGTGTCTATATACTGGGGATTTGCAATTTTTGGTCCTGATGCAGGATTTATGCTCCGTCCACCGGTCTTTAACTTTCCTGTTTGTTTTCCCTATGTGGTAGATACCGCATGGGCAACGTATAGCATATATTACATTCTTAGTATCTCATGTTGCAAATTGTTTTAGCGAGATTTTCCTGCTGTTGTAAGGGTGTCTGATGTGATCTCCTTTTATTACGTTATTGCAATGTTGGCAGTGTAAACATGCGAACGTGCCAGGTTTTTGTTTACTGAGAGTTGTCTGTAGTGGTTGTTTTGGTTTTTCTGCCTTGATCAGTTGATCTTTCAAATTTTTTCCTCTTTTGTAGGCCATCATTGGTGGATCCGGGAAAAGGTGAATAAGCGTACTGTCTGATTTGATGATGTCCCAGTTTTTGTGTATAATTCTTTTGATCTGGGAGCTTTGGCTTGAGTATCTTAGTGAATGATTAGTCCCTTCTCGTTCTTCATTGGGTGGCCTTCCAATAGTGTATTTCTTTCCTGGGTTTCTGCGCGTATTATGGCTCTATCTACCACTTCCGATGGGAAGCCTCTATCCAGAAACCTTTGCTTCATAATGTTATATTTTCCCTGGACTGTATCTGTTTCTGAGGTGATTCTTTTGAGCAGTAATAACTGGCTGTAAGGTAAATTGTCTTTCAGATGCTTGGGATGGTGGCTTGTGTGGTGGAGACAACTATTCACATCCGTAGGTTTTCTGTATAGTTTAGTTTTAAGTGTGGTCCCTATTAGTTCCACAGTGATGTCAAGGAAATTCACATGTGTTTGCCGATTTCGATAGTGAAACCTATTCTTGTATTACAGGTATTTAGAAAATTCCAAAAATTGAGTAGTTCTGTTTCTGTGCCTTTCCATATCCCAAAGACGTCATCTATGTATCTGTGCCAGCATTTGATCTTGTTCGTCCAGGTTGGATTGTCCAATACATATTGGTTTTCAAAATGATACATGAAGATATTACCGTAGGACGGGGCCACGGAGGACCCCATCGAGGTACCAGAAATTTGTAGGCAGAAGTGACCATTATGTCGAAAATAGGTTTTGTAAAGTATGGTGTTGATTAACTCCAGTGCCAGAATCTTGTGGATATTTACTTGTCTGTTGGATAATAAAAACCATTCTAGAGCTTCAATTCCTTTGGAGTGTGGTATAGAAGTGTATAGACTGTTTACATCCATGGTGAATAGTATGAGGTTGTCTTCGGTTAGTTGTAATGTTTGTAAAATTTTCTAAAAATGAGTCGTATCCTTGAGGTAGGTTGATGTTGCTTGGACCAATGGTTGTAGGGCTGTATCTAGATAGATAGCCAGGGGTTGAAATATACTTTCTGTCCCGGCCACAATTGGGCGAAATGGTGGATCTCGAAGGTTTTTGTGGATTTTAGGTAGTCCATTAGCGACCCACTTAAAAAACTAATTCTTTAGTTGCCCTTATTATATGGTCCGTTTAACTTTCTTACCCATGTGGAGGCCCACGGATCATCGCTATATCGAATTGCAGATTAGTGATGCACATCTACGATCATCCCAATTACTAACTAAGTGACGTCATAAAGTAGAAATTTATATCATTGATTCTTCTCTTTATGTATTTCCGATGGTATAATGCTACGTTTTCATAAAGAACATGGGAGATTGTTTACATCACTTCGCGCATGCGCGAGTGACGTCATGCGTTCGCGTGACGCCACCGATGCATGCGCGAGTGACGTCATAGCACCTAACAATATAAAAACACGGAGTATGCGAGAGAGGCTCATTTAACTGCCGTCTCCCGCGGCTCCTGAACACCTCCTACATTGCTGACGTGAATCGAAGTGAGTATCCTGGCCGGACTTTAAACTACTTGTCACTCGCACTTATTACTCGGCTTTAAGCCGGATTACGTCTCTTTAGAGCCTTTGATTTTCAAAAATATTTCATCTTCTCTCTAGACTTGAGAGAACCGCATCTCGCATCTGTTCCTTTGGGGAACAGACTTAAAAGAACTAGATTCCGTGTGCCTACCAGACAGTACGCAATTGACTGCCCTCTGAGTCTTTGCTGGTTATAAGCATAACTCAAGGTAAGAAGTTATTATGAATCAACCTAGCACTATGATTTCACCACAAGTGGTACTAATTCCCACTCATAGTATTATATCATCTATGGCACCAAGGACAAAATATATGATCATTTATCCACCATTCATATAGACATACACGTTGCATAATCACACTCGCTTGGTGAATATGGTTAGTCTGAGTTACTGCTGGGTATTTGTTTCAATAGAATGTGTTACCTACTAATTCAGCAAAAGAATCTAACTGATTTTTGTTTACATATCAAACGTGATCTTGTTGTTATACTTTGTTCACTATTAAGTCTATCCAAAACGCTAATATATTGTATACATTTATCCTTTTTGTAGAAATTGTTTGATGATTATGCCGCCCCTGATGAAGAGTTTTTACGACTCGAAACGTGTTGGGCACTATAAAATACAAATAAACAGCAACATTTGTTGTTGATAACCACTAATTATCACTATTGAATTTTTCCTAAATCTTCTGCATTTGTAATATAAAGAAATTCATAAACAAGCAAAATAATCTTTGGATTAATATCTCTGTTAGGCCATTTGGCCAGTTAGACAGTGTGCAGGGGACGCGGCTATCCTTATCGGATTGCTCTCTCTTTTCCTGCTGCCTCTGACCCAGCGGCCAGGCTGGTGGAGGACACATCCCTGCCACAGTCGGGAGTCAGACGTCCAGCAGGGGTGGCCACCACGACAACTGCATCCCAGCCGGAGGAGGATGTGCAGGCAGCAAGAGCCAGGGCACAGGCACAGGCACAGCAGCAACATGGTGGGAGCAATGATGGCTCGGGGCCTTCAACATCGGAGGGGCAGGCATCGGCCAGAGAGCAGGAGGACCCAGGGTTGCAAGTGTCTTCCGTGTGGCAGCGGTTGGGCCACGCCATAGATGCGGAGCGACAGCAGGCGGAAGAGGCACGGCTCACAATGGTCAGAGCGGAGAACTCCATGCGGAGGGCACTGAGGTGGGCCGAGTGCCTCAAGGCAATTTGCAGGGAGTTGGAGGTCAACATGTCATCGTCCCTGCGAACCCTCGGGCCATGGAAGAGGACCGCCTCCAGGACATTGAGCGGGAGTTCGATGATGCCCTGGCCTGGGACATCAAAAAGTGACCCGTCGGACTAGCCCGCTGCCATTGTAAATAGTTATTTAGTTAGTTAGTGTTAGGTTTCATTTTTGTTCTCATTTTTTTTTGGGGCGCTTGGACAATACCCCACATTTTTGTATATAGTTCTTCATTAGTTAGTGTATTTTTGTAGGTTTCATTTGGACAGTTGGGCTCATGTACCCAGGATTCTGATTTCCTTTTTTTTATCATTATGTGACATTCTGCATTGTTTTCCTTATGTCCATTGTTTGGTCTTTGAATTTCTTTCACCACATTTTTTGTTCAATACATTTTTTCCTGTACTTCAATGTGTGGTATTCTCTCATTGGTTTCATGCATGTCACGATGTGGGTTTTCACATTCACTGGCACCCATTGTGTGTGTGTGAAGGACATGTGTTGATTTACATACATGCCATTTGGGTTGTTTCATGTAATGGGCATTTCAATGTGGGGTGTATGTTATGCTTGGTTGGTTATTTGGGCAGGTGTGGCATGCCATGGGATTTGGGTGGCCATGAGGGCCATGATTGTGGGTCATGTTGACGTGTTGGGGGGACATGAGTGGGGGCCTGCTGGCAGGTGCCCCTCACTGCTGGGGGGTCGGGGTGCAGGGGGACATGAGTGGGGGCCTGCTGGCAGGTGCCCTTCACTGCTGGGGTGTGGGGGTGCTGGGGGCCATGAGTGGGACATGAGTGGGGGCCTGCTGGCAGGTGCCCCTCACTGCTGGGGGGTGAGGGTGCAGGGGGAGACGAGTGGGACATGAGTGGGGGCCTGCTGGCAGGTGCCCCTCACTCACTGCTGGGGGTGGGGGTGCAGGGGGACATGAGTGGGGGCCTGCTGGCATTGTGCCCCTCACTGCTGGGGGGTGGGGGTACAGGGGGACATGAGTGGGGGCCTGCTGGCAGGTGCCCCTCACTTCTGGGGGTGGGGGTGCAGGGGGACATGAGTGGGGGCCTGCTGGCAGGTGCCCCTCACTGCTGGGGGGTGGGGGTGCAGGGGGACATGAGTGGGGGCCTGCTGGCAGGTGCCCCTCACTGCTGGGGGTGGGGGTGCAGGGGACATGAGTAGGGGCCTGCTGGCAGGTGCCCCTCACTGCTGGGGGGTGGGGGTGCAGGGGGACATGAGTGGGGGCCTGCTGGCAGATGCCGCTCACTGCTGGGGGGTGGGGGTGCAGGGGGACATGAGTGGGGGCCTGCTGGCAGGTGCCCCTCACTGCTGGGGGGTGGGGGCGCTGGGGGACATGAGTGGGGGCCTGCTGGCAGGTGCCCCTCACTGCTGGGGGTGGGGGTGCAGGGGGACATGAGTGGGGGCCTGCTGGCAGGTGCCCCTCACTGCTGGGGGGTGGGGTGCAGGGGGACATGAGTGGGGGCCTGCTGGCAGGTGCCCCTCACTGCTGGGGGTGGGGGTGCAGGGGGACATGAGTGGGGGCCTGCTGGCAGGTGCCCCTCACTGCTGGGGGGTGGGGTGTAGGGGGACATGAGTGGGGGCCTGCTGGCAGGTGCCCCTCACTGCTGGGGGTGGGGGTGCAGGGGGACATGAGTGGGGGCCTGCTGGCAGGTGCCCCTCACTGCTGGGGGGTGGGGTGCAGGGGGACATGAGTGGGGGCCTGTTGGCAGGTGCCCCTCACTGCTGGGCAGTGGGGGTGCAGTGGGACATGAGTTGGAGCCTGCTGGCAGTTGCCCCTCACTGCTGGGGGTTGGGGGTGCTGGGGGACATGAGTGGGACATGAGTGGTGACCTGCTGGCAAGTGCCCCTCACTGCTGGGTGGTGGGGGTGCTGGGGGACATGAGTTGGTGATCATATTGCAAGGTGACATGTGGCTTGGCTGGAGGGCATGCCCATGGTGGATGGGCTGCCTACGGGACATGACCATGAGTGCAGGGTAGTCCCCTGTGATGTGGGCTGCCTACAGGGGCCATGGAGGGGGTAGAGGGGACACCTGGCAGGACCCACACTGCCAATTCACGTGTGGGACTCCCCACGCACCCCACTGGATACACGTACCCCGCTCTGACTTTGAAATCGCATGTGAAACTTCACACGCACCCCTGAAATACACGTACCCTGCTCTGACAGCGAAATCGCATGTGAAACTTCACGTGCACCCCCGAAATACACGTACCCCGCTCTGACAGCGAAATCGCGTGTGAAACTTGACGCGCACCCCAGTAATACACGTACCCTGCTCGCACAGGGCCAATCGCGTGTGAAACTAACCGCGCACCCCCGAAATACACATACCTCACTCGCACAGGGCCAATAGCGTGTGAAACTTCCTGCGCACCCTCAAAATACACGTACCACGCTCGCACAGGGCCAATCGCATGTGAAACTCCCCGCAAACCCCAGTGATACACGTACCCCGCTCGCACAGGGCCAATCGCATGTGAAACTCCCCGCGCTGGGGTGTACATGTATTCGGAGGGGTGCGCGGGAAGTTTTACAGGCGTTTTCATGGTTGGGGGACTGAATGCTGGTCCAATGGCCTGTGCACCATGTACAGGATTTGTGCGCTGTGCATGGCACACGGGGAGGGGTTGGGGGCGTAACTGGCGCTGCTGCAGGGTCGCTGCGCCACTCTGCGCCATGGCTGGTTTTGGATGTTGAAATCCATGAATACCCTGTGCGCGGAAATGGATTTTAGCACACGTGGCTGGCGCAGACTGTCACACGCGCACACTGTGCGCCAGCCGCGTGCGCCACTTGTGCGCTGGATTCTATGAATTACCCCCTTAGTATGTATATCTTCCATAACATTCTACAACTAACAAGATTTTCTTTTGTTTACAGACATACAAACACATATGTCCTCTTGTTACCATGTCACACTAACCACACTATTATACCTATGGCCAGTGGACACACAGTCATTCACCCAAATTACATATACTATTGTGGCCATAGCCAGTCGCCAGATTGTTGGGGAAGAGAACACCTGATTAGTTGAGCCTCCTGACGTCCACAGATTCAGCAGTCCCCTTTGCCTGCAGGGCATGGTAAAACAACCCAGATGGCACGTGCAGGCAATCCGTGAACAGTCACATATGTCGGGGTACAAAGCAGCCTTTCTTCCCTTTTCACCTTTATCTCTATAACACTGCCTGATTGGCTACATTCAAACAGTCACACATCCATCCACCAATCACATCTAAACAACTCTACATCTAACCCTGTCACCTTACTTCAACAGTTCAGATGTATGTTTCAACCATAAGTGTGCAGTGATTGAGAGCCTCCTCTATCACAAACTACTGTGCAGACTTTTACAGATTTCTCTTTTCAGATTCAACAGGATCTACATTCCAAAATCTACATCTAAAATTACACAGTCATTTTGTATACAACCTTTTCTAATAATATATATTGAGGAACAACTGATGTTCTGTGCTGCAAAACATACTTCACTGCAGCACCTATTCAAACACCTAAAAAGTGCTTTTCCATATCCGAAATTGTATACTTGCCAACATGACTGTAGGTGCATATCCAGTCCTTTTTTCCTTTCCATTCTAGAACATGTACTTCTGTATGATAGAAACTATCATATGGGTGTGTCCCATTTTTTTGTTTTAGAGGGGTCGGACTTCTGAGGTAGAGAGAGCAAACAACAGTGAGTTTATGACCAACTACCCCATTCTCAATTCTCTTTTATATATGGCAGACTTTCACAATCGTACTGTTTGCTAATTTTAGTTACAGTACATTTATCATGTCAATGCAGGGAAACTACTACATTTTCAGCAAATTTTAGTCAAAAGACTAATATTTCTAAAATAAAAACCAGTTTAAGAATGTATGTGCGCTTTCCACAAGGCAAAGCAACATAAAACAAATTAGTCAACGACTTTTTGCAAAATGATATTTTTACTAGATTGTGGGGTTAGTACGTGACATAACAATATGTTTACACAATTTTGACAATGTTTTATATTTTGACTGAATTCTATATATTTTGTCAGATTAGGCTGTTCTACATAAGTGAAATGAGAATCAGCTGTTATCTTCTCTCACATATTTAGGATATCTGTTACAATCCAATGGATAGTAACAGATACCCTAAATATCGTTTTTGTTGGGCAAGAACTGGGTGGGAATGGCCATAGGGATTATCATGGGCATGTGCAGTCAATGAGTGGTGTAAGGTTGGCAATATGGAAGGAGACACAGACAACAGATTCAATGTGTAACAAAATATTTTTATTAAAGTAAATGTCAGGATGGTGTAAGGCCTAAATTGCCCTATGCTAAGGTGGGATTTCCCTAACTAAAGAAACTAAGGATAGTCTGTGTCAGTAAATTCAACTGGAAAGTCTGTCTGTGTCCAAAACCTATGCTTGCCATCACAACCAAGACAATACAAATGTGTAGGGATGTCAACCATAAACTAAACCATGTTCCAAAACTAAATTTCTGACCTATTTCTAGCTCAGGCTTAATCTTCAGCTTCCTTTCCCTAAATGTCAATAAGTTCACCAGAATGTTCAATTTGCCTTTTTTGGATTTGAAGGAATGATGTTCCACACCTTTGTAAATGCCAGGATGCCCTTTCCACACCTTTGTAAATGCCAGGATGCCCTTCCCCAAGTTCAATATAGTTCCAGGGTAGCACGTCTCAGTTCCCCTTCCTCAAGTTAAAGTTAAAAGTCAAAAGATTTCACAAAAGAGGTATCTTGAAGCTTTGTCTTTATACTGAGTTTTCAACAAGTCTTTACAGCTTAGGGTTCCCTTCCCTAAATCTTGTATATACCAATGGTAGTTTTCCTTTTAACATAATAGCATGCTTTCTTGTCAACATATAGGGGTTCTCTGTTCTTGGCACAGTTGTTAGACCAAACAGTCCACCCATTACAGGTCACGCAACCAGGAACCTTGATTTTGCTTTCAGCAGTTCATTATTCAACATGTAGGAGTTCTCTGGTCTAGCTGCAGTTGTTGGATCACATGATCCACCCACTCCAGGTCGTGCAACCAGGAACTTCAAGTTCTCTTTCATCAGTCCAATTTTTGAATAACCAAGTGGTTTCTGAAATCCAGCTCCACAACTTCAGTAACCAAGTGGTTTCTCAAATGCATCACCACAACAAGCACTTTCTCAGCCTTGACTTCAACTCTGCACCAAAAGACCATCATTCAACAGTTTCCTATTTTCTTTCAGTTCATGGTTTAATATTAGCAAGTTAGTTATTTGGATTTAGTTCGGTATTCAATAAATGCAACTTTGCTTGTTTCATTCAGTTTGGTATTCAATAAAATGCAGCTTTGCTTACTTTCATTCAATATGGTATTCAATAAATGCAGATTTGCTTATTTCATTCAGTTTGGTATTCAATAAATGCAACTTTACTTGTTTCATTCAGTTCGGTATTCCATAAATGCAGTTTTGCTTATTTTCATGGACTGCTACTATATTAACGCTCCCTTGGAGCGCCCAGGTGGTTCCAGTGTCCCCAATATTTACCAGGAACCAGCAACTCCTCTTGGTGGCTTCTCCCCAAGTGGGAAATCCTGTTTGCTGGGTGCTTTGTTCAGCACATGCCAGTCTCTGTGCTCAGCTTTGCCTCCGCTCCTCGACAGCACCTACTGCTCGCCTTTGCTTACGAAGGTTCCCCGTCCTGCACAGTTCCACCGGCAGTACTCCTGGGATATTTGTCAGTGTGTTGGTGTCTCAACGTCTTGATGTCTTGCTCTCCAGCACAGCCCTGGGTATTAAAATGATCTCTGCCCACGTTCCCCAGGTCTCTCCTCCATCTGCTGCTGCTTCTGCTTCCCCATCAACATTCATGTGCTTCTGTACACCACCTTTTATACACCTGCAGTCCTTCAATGGTCTGCAGGTGTATTCCATCAATTAATGCTGCCTGACTCTGATTAAAAGGACATGGCTGACCTTCATGCATCTTCTTCATCCCAGCACAAAAGTGGTGAGAGTAAGAGGTGTTTATTACTCTCAGTTGCTTCTTCCTCATCTCAGTACTAAAGTGGAGAAAGTATGTAATGTGCATTACTCTCAGTTGTTTCTTCCTCATCTCAGTACTTTCAGGTTCCCCAAGGGGGGAACACAGAGTAACTGCTCTACAATTACTCATAAAGGTCAGGGAGGGATTAGGCTGGTTTTCACAAAGATAATGGGGATACTGTGTTTCATCCCAACATACCTTATCCCTAATTCTTCTCCTCCTCTTTCTAACATGTCTGAGGTGATAATGTCACCTTTTCTTCTCAGGGACAAGGGAACATCAATATCCCATAACCAATTCTGGGATACGGGGTCCCTCCTGAAAGGATGGTGTGGAATATGGCTTCTTACCTAAGGGTATCCCACTTCCAAACCCCATTATTTACTACTAACGTTCTCCTTAGATTTGGGGAATTGTAGTTTACCGCAAGAAAACATTTCAGTTTCACTAGCTTTAGAGCTTATTTTTGCTATCCAGGAATCCATTTGATCGAACTGAGGTAACTCGGTTCCTAGGACCAATGGAGTTGTTTTGTTGGGACTTACAGTCACTACTAGATGTATCTCTTTACCCAGGATGAAAAGGGACTTTTCAACTTGTGGGTAGGTTTCAACATGGCCATGCACACAGCCTACTCTCTCTTTACTCTTTTTTCTCAATTTCTTGGGAAGTAATTATGCTTGTAATGGACATTTCCTACTCCCACTATCCAGTTGAGCCCAAAGGGTTCTCGCTTCCAAGATGGCAGGGATTTGATAGGAGGTTTTATTTCCTGTACATCTGATGGTTTCTTACTTCCCTTCTGTTTATAGTGGCCTTCTTTTAGGGTGTTTTCCATGATACCAGGCTGACTGTGCAATTCCTTAGCTAATGGTTCAATTCTCTTATCTCTTTGAATTTGGTTACACAAATATACAGATAGCGAATGGGAGAGGTCAGTTTCATTCAATGGACAATGTTTTGCCACATGCCCATACCCCTTACAAGAATATCATTGTTTTAGGGGTCAAGAAGGATGTTCATTATAAAAGGATACCGCGTTCCATTCTCCTGTTCCCCTGAGGGAGTCATCTTCCTGGTCCATCGATGTTGCGATCAAGAGAAGATGGATAGATAGTAGTTGTGTCAGGCTAAATTTCAATGTATTAGAACTGCTTGAAATATCTCTATCTATCTCCCCCTGTTTTTTTCCCCCAAAATCCTATGGGCAACAGGTTCCCCCAGGTTTTCATACCTTAGACTGCCTACCGTTTGGACCTGTTTGATTTTCAAGGGGACATCTGAAAAATTAAAAAGGATAAGCTTAAATTCATCTCCCCAGGAGAGAACAAGAGAGATCATTCATTCTTTCTCTTCTGGGGGCATTACGTACAGACCTATACCTACCTGCACAAAGACTTATTTGTAACCCCAAAGAGACCTTTACTTTATCTCTTCCGGGTACTTGGCACTCATATTGGCAAAAAAGATCAAAATCATTTCCCTCTACAGTTTTCCTAATGGGAAGAATAGCTTGAGGGCTCAACACCTTAAAATGTACCCCTAACGATTGGTTCCTATTTTTGAAGTGGTAAAGCATTCCCGAGGTCTCACTTTGTTGGTTTGATCGCTTGAAAAAAATGTATTGGTCATCCTCCTCTTCTTGGACTCCTTGTCTCATACTATGTCTTTAGGGTCTCGGTTGACATGGTCACCAGGAGTCCTAATAGTTTCGCAAAGCCTCTGAGTTTCCTCATCAACCCTTTTCTCTTGGAGTCTGGAGAGCATAGCTCTCTCCAGTACCCCTTGAGCGATCTTATGGTATTGATGGATTTGAAACAGGTCTGTCCTGTGGTTTATTACCAATATCTTTACCTCCCCTCAGAGGCTTGGGTCTATGACTACTGCTAAAATATCAATCCAAAAATTCCAGGCTAACCCTAACTTGGGTGCTATTCTGATGTAAGTATCTGGAGGTGGAATTAATATCAAATCTGTGGGTATTAACTTCCTTTCACCTGGAGGGATTGTCTAATTTCTACTGCTACAGATAGCAAAACCAATTGAGCCTTTTGTGGGTACTAAGGGATCTGATGCTCTGGCACTTAGATGTTCATATCTTTTCATATTTTAGGGTCCCCCACCTTGTATCAGTTGAGCTTCATCCCACTCAACACCATTTGTGAGATTGGCATCATGGAAGGAGACAGTGGCCCTCATTACGACCCTGGCGGAAATCGAAAAACGATGGCGGAAATGCAATACCGCCATCGAATAGCGCTCGGTGCGATTATGACCCGTCGATGCCATTAGCGACACCGTAGTGAACGCCAACGCTAACTGCACCAAGTACGCGCACGCGCGTCATGCCAAACCGTAATTACCACCATGGCGCAACGGTACGCGAATTCTGACCCTAGCGGACATGTACCTAACGCCATCAAGCATGGCGGAAAGTACCATTCCGCCATGGTGAGAAGTACGGCATCGCGAACCAACCGTAAACGGCCCTACTGAGTGCCTGTACACCACTCCCTGGCCACATTGCACAACTCCTCGTAGGTGCAATGAAGTCACACAATGCAACCAGTGAAATGTACAAGTCACCCATGCATGCCAACGAACAAATGAATCTAGGGGCTCCAAGTGCCTTGTGAGTGGCCATCCATATTTGCCATGGCACCATTGCCGCACTGATGCAGCACAGGCATGTGAAGGGTCAAGTCCAGCAACATGAACAGAAAAATGAGACAAACAAAAACAGGCCCCCCCATCGACTGACACCAGTGTAAGGCAACATTCAAAGCAGTATCCTGAGTGAGACTGCACCAGCCCTGTACTCCTGCCAGTAAACAAACCAACCATCAGCATAAGCATGTACCACACAAGTTGGCAGAGTGACTGAGCAGCCAGGCTCATCTCAAGAGGGCCCAATGGGAGCTGCAGGGCACAGATGGCACGAATACAGAAACTATTCAAATGGACATGACCTCAGTCTCCCTCCAAGAAACGCACGCAAACACAGGCACCTGTGACCAGCCATATTCTGATAATCACATCATTCCACCAATCCACCTGGCTGACCGGCATCTGTTACACAAAAGCTAATCCCCCGCCCCTGAGCATGACATCATTAAAACAGTCATAATGGCAGCCCCTATCCCTGACCTCACTGGGCTTCGTAGGCAAACGCGCCCAGTACAGTACCACGCAACTATACTCCGAAGCTGGAACCCAATGCAGATCTCCTCACAATACATCGCTCCACAAATAGGAATATGCTACATCACTTGCAAAGAAGAACGCTACACGGTTAATATCAGAATAGAAATTTAATGCACAACAAAATCACCAAGCCGATACAGCCATTAGGTCGTGAACTCCAAAATATATTTCATTATTGTGGGCTGCATCCGCAATAAATGACCAGCTTCTTCTTGTGTGACGCCCTGTTCCTTCATGGTACACAGGGGCTACATTCACGTTCAAAAAGGCAACATGGAAGCGCCTAGAACCGCAGGGCCGTCCCATTAGGTAGGCACTAGTCCAGCTGAAAGGTCGATATGTTGCTCCTAGCCACTAGTACTGCGTAAGGGCATGTGGCCCATTGGCGATCGTCCCATAAGATCGTAATGGTGCTCCACTGATTAACACGAAGCAGCAGGTGTCGGGAGTAAAAGTCATCTGCAGGAGTGGCATACAGATGGCAGCGGCAAAAGGGGAGGAGATACCTGTCACCCAAATGAAATGAAAAAGAATAGTATGGGCATCAGAACTTCATTTGAATTACTCACTTCAATGATCACACTAAATCCACAGCCATATGCATGCTAGCCCACTCCAAAGGATTATTTCCACCCAAAAACCACTTGCGAATCATAACTATATAAATCGAGGTGAAAACACTATTACAAACGAGTGTTTGTGTGCATGCGTCTGTTAAAACAGAATCCTTTAGATGGGATTAGTAACGTGCATAGACACAAGTGTTTGAAGGCGCGTCGAGACAGGGAGGGTTCAACAAGGGCAGATAGACGATGGTCCCACTATGGCAGCTCTGCATCACATAGCGCAGGGGAGGTGGATAGATTCCAAAAAGCCCTGTACATGGCAAACTCTCTATTAAATCATCTGTCCATGCATCCATACATCATTCCCTCATCCCGGTATGAAAACGCCTGATTTTATACTTACATAACATGTGAAATTTCCATTGAGTCTGTGCGTTATGCAGTCTGCAAAATCCACTGTGCTCCAGCCCGTAATTCCAGTGTTGTGAAGTAACATGTATTTGGGAACGTCCGGCCTCATCGTCCACTACGCTATTGCGCATCCCATACTATTCATATCAATCATTGCATTCTCGCCATGGCCCCTGTCCCAAGGACATTGAACAATAGAACGTTATATTTGCAGTCAGACCTGTGGGCATCTCCTCGCCGCTAGCTGAAAACCGAAAGCGCCGTCCTTCGAATTCCTCATTTGCAACATCACGTTGAAAAGGCATCTGTGACCGCTTGAAATCACAAATTCATCCATGTAGTGCGGCAGTGTGTGAAAATGGCAACTGGCTTCACTCACAAATGGGACGCCCCGCCCGTCGGTGAACCTCGGTACAGTTCTGCATGAGGGTCCACCGTTAATCGAGTACTACATTCCACTGACCCTTCATAAGTTTGTTCGCGACTGCAAAGATAGTATGTGAAACAATGGGACCATAGCAGAATGAACATATGAACCAATATTTCACTGCCATCGGGAACAAATACATGATTGTAATAGCAAGATGCCATTCGTCGAATTGCAGCGTTGTGTGCGGGACGTGCTCGCCCAAAGGGGATTGCAGCTTGCACAGGTGGAATGAATCACCACAGGTGGAGGCTATACAGCCTGAAAACACATAAATTGCACACCCAACCCCCTCCCACAACCACACCCACTCCAAAATGCTACCGGCAGGACTAGCGATGTTGGCCCTGGGGGACCTGATAGCACTGCAAGTACTCCAACTTCAAGAAGAAGACGAACACCAACTACTACAACAACCGGCCGCACAGAGGAGACGCAGGAGGAGGAGGAGGGTAAGGCAGGGCCAGCAAGGGCCGCCAGCACAGCCACTACCACCACGCAGGCAGCCCGCAATCCCACGCCTCCGAGCACATCCGTTCAACCTCACTGCTGAGCAGATCCACACCCTCTACCGTTTGGACCGGGACACCATAACCGCCATTGTGGACATGACACAGGCTGACCTTGTCAGCATGATAGATAGCCCAACCGCCATCCCAACCCTACTGAAGGTGGTGTCTGTACTCCACTTCCTGGCCACAGGCACCTACCAGCACACAGTCGGACAGTAGCATGGCATTTCACAGCCAGTGTTCTCACGGACACTATTGCAAGTGCTCGATGCCCTCCTGAAGCACGCAGACGACTACATCTCTCTACCACGCTCGGAGCAGGAAATTACGAACACAAAAGTGGGATTCCATGCACTTGGCGGCATACCGGGTTGCATTGGTGCCATCGACTGCACCCATGTGGAATTGGTCGTCCCACATGCCATGGAGGCCCAGTACCGCAACCGAAAACAATTTCATTCTCTTAATGTACAAATGGTGTGTGACTCCAACAGGATCATTACACATTGTTGTGCCCGATTTCCTGGGTCAACCCATGATTCTATGGTCTTGAGGAACTCTACAATACCACGCTACATGGAGCGACACGCAGGGAACAGATCCTGGCTACTCGGTGAGTCTCATTTCATGCATGATAATGTGGGGTATGTGATGCGGCAATAACCTGGCAGGAAGGGGGGGGTGCGTACGTAGCAATGTCATTCCACAAACATCCTTTATTGTCCACATACAGGTGATGCCGGGTATCCACTGAAGAGATGGCTCCTTACACCACTCCGGAACCCACAGAACCAGCATGAGGAGGACTACAACCATGCCCACTCACGTACCCGTGTAGTCATAGAACAGGCATTCGGCCTACTGAAGACTCGTTTCCGCTGCCTCAGCAGGTCTGGCGGGGCACTCCTGTACCGCCATGAGAAGGTTGCAAAGATGGTCATGGCATGTGTCATGCTACACAACATGTGCGTACGTAGAAATGTGCCCATGCCCCCTGACGCAGAACTGCAAGCACCTGAAGATGGTCATGATGAGGGTGGGGATGTGGCAGCACCTCAAGGAGTCCGCGAGGCACAGGAGGGCCGTGACATTCGTCAGCTTCTCATAGATTCATGCTTCTAGCACTCACGCCTGGTGGCTGATACATGGACACGGGACTTGTGGCACTGTGTGTGTCTGGAACATGCACAATATGGACTGTACGCCTATAAAGGCCTCGTACACAAAGATCAATGTCCACACATCTCATTGGATGATCGTGCATTGTTTATAGCATATGTGAAATTATGTTACACACCCCATCGACCCGCCACCCAAGTGAGCCCAACACACCCCCTCCACCCTCCTACCTCCCCCCCGAACACCAGTGTCCGAAGATGCTCATTGTCAGTGGGCAGACGCTATTGCAAGCCCCCTCTCCGGGTATCAGGGGCACCCCTGCCTGTGGAGCGCAGGTTCCTCCCAGATCTACGTTGGGGGCTGCCCTGGACGGAACTTGCAACGGATGATGTCTCTGCCTGCTCACGTCCATGCATGTCCCTAAGGGTTTGTGAGAGCTCAGTGAGCACACGGCGCACAGCGGCAAGTTCAGAACATACGTCTTTGGACGTCGCATGCAGTTCCCCCCTCAGGCTCTCGGTGCTTCTCTCCATTTGTGCCCTTAGTGTCTCTGTACTTCTCTCCATTTCTGCCCTAAGTGTCTCAGTTGATGTTTCTATGGCTGCCTTAGTACCCCCACATTCATCAGCATGGTCCTTGAGGAGCGTGGCCAGTTGCTGCTGTTGCACGATCACCTGGTCGAGGGACTGTTGCCTCTGCTGTGCCATGGCCATTTGCGGTGGTGTCACAGAGGGGCTGGTCACCTCATGTTGCCTTGCCACAGGGCTTGTGGGGGATGGCCAGTCGTCGTCTTGTGGGTGCCCCTGCGTGGTATCCTCATGGTGTACGGGATGGAACAAACAGGGGGATTGAGACAGGTCATGGATGGATCTTACTTCGACATCCCCGTTTTCTGTGTCGGAGCATGCTGCCATTAATGCAGTGTCACCTATGGTGCTGCTGCCACCAGAAGCAGTGCCTTCTGTGGCATCCATTGGGGGGACCTGTGGTGGTGCTGTTGTGGGCATGCTGGCTGCTGGGGTGCCTGTTGAAGTTCCCTCCTGTGTGCTGCCACTTGATTTGTGCTGCTGCCGTGTCTTGATCCGTGCAGCTGAGGTGGAGGGTCTTTGGCCGTTGGTCTTGGCCCTCTTTGCAGGTGTGCTGGTAGGGGTGTCCTGGAGCTCGTCGTTTGAATCGGACCCTGTGGTGGAGTAAAGGAGGGCGAGCGTTATTAATGGGTCTGTGGAAATTGGAATGGCAATGTATCACATGCATTGGGGTGGTACCTGAGGGTGATTTGGGTCGGGGCCTTGGAGGTGGTTTCATTTTTGTGTGGATTGAGGATGCAGTTGTTTTGCAGCCTGCAGTTAGGGTGTGCCTGCTGCACGTGTAGAGGGTGTTTTTAGGATTTTTAATTATTTATGTATTTAATGTGACTTTTAAAGTGCGCTATCAGGCCAATGTATGTGGACGTTCTCCTGGACATGTGTTTCTGTTGCACTATGTGGACACATGGTACTTCACATGATTGGACATTGTGGATTTAGCATTGTTTTATTTGGCCCACCTACCTGATTCTTCGGATGTCTGCACTCCTTTCTCCATCCCTCCGACTCCCTCTATACTCTCCATTCCAATGGTGGAGGCACAGATTTCTTCCCAGGGGGTCAACTTGATGGGTGATTCCGATCCTCCCCCGGTAGCTGTGGCAATGTTACGGTTGGCGGATAGTATGCTCCGTACGCGTATCCGGAAGTCGTCCCATCGCTTTCTGCATTGGTGCGGGTTGCGGGGTGCGGTCCCCACCGCACTTACCCGCTGTGCCACCAGGGCCCATATGGCCTTCTTGTCCGCAAGTGCCGTCCTGGTCATTTGCGTCGAGAAGACGACGGCAGCATTCTCCTGGAGGGTCTCTGTGAGCACGGTGAGTTCCTCACGGGAGAAGTGGACCTGCCGCTTGCGGTCGCACGCTTTTTTCGCTACTTTTCCCATTTTTATTGCTTTCACTAGGGTGGATGACGGGTTGGGATGAGTCTCAGGGTAGTATTTTTAATGGTTGTGTGGAAATTGTGATTTTATAGGTGTACGGCGTGCTGTTTCCCGTTCCGGGACCATGTTTTTACTTCCGTTTCCGTATATTTACGGTCACCGTACTTTCCGATTGCCGCTCATTGCGGTGACCGCTAAAATGGGTGGCGGAATTGCACCTAGGGCGCCGTACGGCGGCGGTGAGGGCCGTTTTGTGGACATTTCCGCCATCGCGGACTTTGCACTTCCGCCATGGCGTAGTGCTCGTGCCCGATGGGTCGGAATTAGACGCACTTTGCTCCGTCGTGCAATGGCGGAAACGCTATTTACGCTATGGCGGTCAGGTCAGTCACTTTCCGCCAGGGTCGTAATGAGGGCCAGTGTCAGGATGGTGTAAGGCCTAACTTGTTCTATGCTAAGGTGGGATTTCCCTACCTAGAGAAGCTAAGGATAGCCTGTGTCAGTAAGTTCAAATGAAAAGTCTGTCTGTGCCCAAAACCTGTGCTTCCCCTCACAACCAAGACAAAACAATGGGTAAACTAAACAGTGTTCCAAAAGTAAAGTTATGAGCTATTTCTAGCTCAGGCTTAATCTTCAGTTTCCTATCTCCAAATGTCAATACGTTCACCACAATGTTCAATTTACCCTCTTTTGAATTTGAAATAATAAAGTTCCACATCTTTGTAAATATCCGGATGCCCTTCACAACTCCAATATAGTTCCAGTGTAGCACATCTCAGGGTTTCCTTCCCCAAATTCAATGTCAAAAGATGTCACAAAAAGAAGTATCTTGAAGCTTTGACTTTAAACTGAGATTTGAACAATTCTTTACAGCTCAGGTTTCCCTTCCCCAAGTCTTAGATGTACCAATTGTAATTTTCCTTTTAACAAAATAGCACGCTTTCTTGTTAACAAATAGGAGTTCTCTGGTCTTGGCCCAGTTGTTAGACCGAAGGGTCCACCCATTACAGGTCACGCAATCAGGTACATTGCTTTCACTTTCAGCAGTTCATTATTCAACATGTGGGAGTTATCTGGTCCAGGCACAGTTGTTGGAACACATGATCCACCCATTACAGGTCATGCAACCAGGAACTTCAAGTTCTCTTTCATTAGTTCAATATTCAAATAACCAAGTGGTTTCTCAAATGCTCCACAACAAACACTTTCTCATCCTTGACTTCAACTCTGTAGGAAGAGTCCTTCATTAAACTTAGTTTCCTATTTTCTGTCAGTTCATGGTTCAATATTAGCAAGTTTGTTATTTGGATTGAGTTTGGTATTCAATAAATGCAACTTTGCTTGTTTCATTCAGTTCGGTATTCAATAATTGCAACTTTGCTTGTTTCATTCAGTTTGGTATTCAATAAATGCAGCTCTGGTAACTTTCATTCAATTCGGTATTCAATAAATGTAGCTTTGCTTGTTTCATTCAGTTCAGTATTCAATAAATGCAGCTTTGATTATTTTCATGATCTCTTGGAGCGGCCATGGGCTTCTAGTGTCACTGACTCTTACCGGGACCCGCCTGCTTCTCTCGACGGCTTCTCCCCAAGTGGGAAAGCCAAGTGGGAAAGCCTGTTTGCCGGGTGCTTTGTTCAGCACACGCCAGCCTCCGTGCTCAGCTCTGCCTCCACTCCTCCGCAGCGCCTGCTGTCTGCCTTCCATCTCAAGGGTTCCCTGTATTGCACAGTCACACCGGCAGGACTCCTGGTATCTTTGTCAATGTTTCAGCGTCTGACTCTCTAGCATGGCCCTTGGCATTAAAATTATCTCTGCCCAAGTTTCCCAGGCCTCTCCTCCTTCTGCTACTGATCTGCTTCCTCTTCTACTTCCATGTGCTTCTATACTCCACCTTTTATACACCTGTGGTCCTTCAATGGGCTACAGGTGTGTTCCATCAATTAATGCTGCCTGACTTTGATTAAAAGGACATGCCCAAGCTTCATATTTCCTCTTTGTCCTATTACCAAAGTGGTGAGAGTAAGTGGTGTTCATTACTCTCAGTTGGTTATTGTTCATCTCAGTACTGTCAGGTACCCAAAGGGGGAAATACAGGGGAACTGCTCTACAATGACCCATAAAGGTCAGGGGAGGGTTAGACTGGTTGTCACAAAATTAATGCGAATACTGTATTTCACCCCAAGATACCTTATCCCTAATACTGCTCCTCTTTCGAACACGTCTGGGGTGATAATATCTCCTGTTCTTCTCAGGCACAAGGGAACATGGGGAACAATATCCCATAACTACATCTGGGATAGCGGTTCCCTCCTAAAAGGTGGGTGTGGAATACTGCTTCTTACCTAAGGGCATCCCACTTCCAATACCTAAGGACCCTCCATCCAGGTGGTCCTCCCCCGCTTGTCCACACCCAGGGGCAGGATCCAAAAGCAATGACCTTTCCATGGCAACCTGTATAGAGGATCCAAGGTGAGTAGAAGTGAGAATGCCCTCATGTTTTTCACAGTGGGCACGTTACCAAACAACACTAAGAAGCTGTGTGTCCCTCCTAATATGCCATTATTTACTTTGAAAATACATTATTTGTAAATTAGTGGTAAGGATTGGCAATAGGTTTTTTAGTATAGGCCCTTTTATTTTGACAAAACTCCAATAGGCCTGCATTATTATTATTTGATGGTCATAGCTTGCTCCCATCTGTAGATTTTCGTTTACATAGGTGTTTATCACACCCTTGTGCAAGTTTAGTAAACACCCTAGAACTTTGGTTATTTGTGTCTGTCTTACTGTTTATACCATACCTTCCTTACAAAACCATTACTGAAATCACTTTATGTTGCACTATTCTCACATCCCTCTTCATCATACCACTACACCAGAGATCTACAAACTCTTCCTCTGCACAACTCTACTATTCTACTCTATATTACTCAAAAACTTCTCCTCCTCATCCCAGTGTCCAATATTAATCCACATCATTATCCATACACCAATCTTCCCCACTCATGTGCAATACACACTTTCTTTCCCTAACAGATCCAAAATAATGTCTACTGAAACTCAGATTTCTCGAAAACAACAAAATGTCGAGCAGATAAAACGAAAGGAAAGTCATATAGTCACCCTCTACTAACGTTTTGTATAGAAAATGTATAGACAAGAGAACAAGTAACTGGGCTCTTGCAAACTACAACAGTCACAACTAACGAACGTATTGCTCCTGCTTAAAAAATGAAAAGTAAGCAAATATGTAGTACATAACTTACAAATGAAAATAAACCTCAAATTATATCAACCAATGTCAATGTAGCAACAGTTACAACATTAAAAGAAAGTCAATTTTTGCTAAGCAATTTTCTGGCAGAGAGTTCTTAGCAATTTCATAAAAAGATTTAAAAAGCCATGTTTAAAAATTATCAGAGAAAAATTACACTTGAAGCTCTCATTGACAGTACATTTGAAATAAAACATTCTTTATATTAATTTTAAACAGAATGAATACACTATCAACATTAATTTGAAAACTACAAAAACAAGTTTAAAAATGCACAATGTGAACATAGGTAACATTTATAACTTCTGTGCAGGTAGGTGGTTACATAGCAGTAGCACAGAAACATATTTCAACGAAAAAGCATATAAACAACAACAAACAAACCAAATTGCCATAAACACTAATGGAAGAGGCTATGGAATACTAACAAACACCATTATGGCAAAAGAAACCTTCCCCAACAAACGTTCAACCAAATATTCCTTATATATACACAAGTGGTATAGTGCACAAATGGATGTGCAGCGCAATATGCATTGTGAGCCAACAGTCGTTCAAATGTTTATGACCATTTCTCAATCACTATGTTAAAATAAAAGAAAAAAGTAGAATAAACTGGATTCCCAGTTCATATCCACACTCGACTACATGGACATTCAGCTGCCTGCATTTCAGAAATTAATTGTAAACGCACCCTCCATCATATTAATACATTAGCAACACAGCATTCTAAAATGTGAAACCATGTGCATAGATTGTACAATGCAAAAAGTACCGCTCTAGAACTACAAAATCTCAATCACAATCGCCTAAATGGAATAGCCAAAAAACTCCTCAGACAAATAGAATGCATGCAAAGTAAATATTTTGGAACTGAACCAGAACTAGATAACACTGTTAACTTACAAAACATGAACCAACAACTTTCTAACACCAACCTCCTTACAAATACATCAAAAAGAAATACCAAAGTTTGAAAACACATCTGATAAATTCCAGACAAGGCATGTGTTTGTTGTTGCAGAACTTTCTATAAGAATAGTACAAAAATAGTATATATGTCTGACAAGATAGAAAACAATGAGGAATCACAATGCTTCCAATTAGCCTTATATCTGACAGCAGTACATACATTCAACATAACTAATCTTTTAATAGTTTGCACTTACTGCAATACTAAGCTAAATAATAACCAAATGCCATCATGATCTATCATTAATAACTTGGAAATATATCCACTTCCTAAAGCTCTCCAACAACTTAATATGCATGAGAGTATCATAATTCAAACAATAGACCCATTCCAAGCTATAATATGTCTCCAACCGAAAACTGCCAAATTGCCTCCATCGGAATTACTCAAAGGCATTCGTGGCAAAGTACTATACTTACCATTAGACCTTAATGAAAATGTAGAAACACTAGGAGTAGGACGACCAGTACAACAATATTTGATTTTACTAGTTAATGTTATGCCAACAAAAGACAAAAACCTTTGGCAACAACTAGTTCACTTAAACAAAGTAAAAGAAGCCCTAGAGTATTGTTAAACAAAACAATGAATACTACAAACATATGAGCATAAGCATAGATGAGAAGTTAAAAGAAACAGCAAAAAAATATGAAGATGCACCAATAACTGGTCAATTTGAATGTGTTGATCCCATCACTACAGACAACATTCTTGATCACTATACAATTTATCTACTTCTTTCCGGAGATAGCATAGAAAAGGCATCAGAAACATATCAAATGCATGAAGCCAAAAGGTCTTCAATGAGCATATGGGAAAAAGGTTAAGAGGCAAGTTTTCCACTAATCTTTCCTATATGAAAAGGAAGAAGATAAGATGAAAGACCAATAAAGATCAGTGCATCAGAATATGATTCTCTGTGAATGTATTCTGAAGATCCAGCCTACCAGCAATTTTGAATACATTTTCCATCGGTTTGAAAGTTAACTAGCAACTCTGTGTTACAGAGCTGCACACACACACACAAAACAGGCATCCATTTCTTAAACATGTCAGCTACTTAACTACTTCTAAAGATAAAAGACAAAGATGAAGTTGTGCAGTCAAGTATTACAAATCTCTTGGCAAATATTTGTGGTACAAATGAATACTGGATTTTAATGTCATGCTGATGTGTGTTGTATGTAATGGAACCTATGTGCCCCCACATGGTTTGTTTCTAAATTGTGCAGAATACACATGGGATGACTTGCATAACTTTCTATTCACTGCCATCCAAAATAAAGAATGAATAGACATAAAAAGTTCAGGAGATCTTGGTTGTCTCAATCCTGTTTTAAGATACTTTCACCATGATTTCATTGCCATGTTACACTTCATCAGTAATAAAAGCTGTCCTCCACTTTGAGAAGTAGAACACGTCTTTAGGAGGCAATAATATCAATTCAGAGGAGCACCACACATCCACATGAGGTTGTGGATTACAAATGCTGCCATATTTGGCCACAACACTGATGACCGTGTTTTACAATGTATTGAAAACTACATTACCTGCAATATGCCTTCAGAATACATACATAGGCCTATGGACACAAATCTTGTTTCCAATGACATAAGTGTGGCAAATACTGTCGACGCTGATACAAAAGCAAAGGTAAATACTTCACCAAATGTTGCTTTGGATTCCCAAGACCAAGTTGTGCCAAAGGTCAAGTAAATTGTTGCTTGTCTTCAGTTAGGTACAGTGTCAAAGGAAAATCTCCCAAAAACACATACAACATTAAATGAGATGAAGCATTCAAGTATATCAATGATTACAATGTGAGCATTGCCCTCTTGTGGAATGTGAACATAGACCTGCAATGCATTGCAGACAATTCAACTGCTGTTGCAATTATATCACAGCCTTTCTCACCAACACTGAGAAAACAGAGCTAAAAGACCTTTAGGATTACATGTCACCTGACAAAACCCTTTCACAGAAATTGTACAGCTTTGATATCAAAATGGGGTCACATAGAGAATGCAGATCCTACAAAGCTGCAGATCATTTAACAGATACAGCCTTGTATGGAAAATCTGAGAACATTCTCTGGCTCAACCTTGGTCCAACTTCATTGTGAAAAGAGTACTTAAATTCAAGAAATAAGCCACAAAAAATGGAAACAGCCAAGACATTTTTTAAAATAATTTGACTGATACAAACAGAAGAACCGCTTTGAAAAACATGTGCCCCTATGGTATAGCCCACAACTATACCTACAAACATAATGTTATGCCAAATTGGACAACTGGCAAATAATTAACCATATAAATAGATAATTTAAATCTACAGGGTACAGAGGCCTTTATCACATGGACCTACTGCAACTATTCGAACCTTGAAGAAAAGAGGAAGAATTGTTAGGTGACCATGACACATTTGAAACTGCACTGTAGGCAAAATGAAAGCAGTATAATAAATGTATAATCTTAAAGTGAGGGAGCGCTAGGCCCCCCCCCCCCTTGATGTGTGATGTGAGAACTGATCTGGCTACTCTGGGGCGTTTCCTGTTCCATATGAATGACGAGACTGACTTTGACAATGCTCTGAAAAAGGAATCCTGGATCACGATCGGGAGGGATTGGAAGTGATATAGTAGTTTAGGGAGGATGTTCATTTTTATCGATTGGATTCTTCCCCACCAAGAGATATTTAGGGGACACCACCGCTCTAGATCTTTTTGTATTCTCACCAGGAGTTGGGGGTAATTTCTTTTATATAGGTCCTCTACCTTCTGCGTGAGAGTTATACCCAGATATTTATGCCTGCCTCTGCGACTTTTAAGCCAAAATGCCCTGCTTCTCTGTTCAGTGTTTCTCTGTTCCTGGATAGGCCCGATATGTTCCCGAATGACTCGAGTAAGTGGATTGCCGCGGGGATGGACTGGAATGGGTGTTCGAGTGCCAATAACATGTCATCTGCATAGGCAATTACCTTATGTTGTTTACCCGCCATCTCGATCCCCCTGATTTGGGCCGATTGCCTGATTTTAATTAGTAGTGGTTCTAGGAACAGCGCATATAGGAGCGGTGATAGCGGGCAGCCTTTTTTCGTTCCCCTAGAGATTTCCACCCTCTCCGTGACCACCCCATTTACCGCTATTCTTGCCGATGGGGAGGAGTAGTTGGCCTTGATCATATTAATATATTGGTTCCCGAATCCCATATGTGCCATGGTTTTGAAGAGCATTGACCACTCTACCCCGTCAAATGCCTTTTCTGAGCCTAAGGATAGTAGTACTGCGGGGGTGAGGGATATGCTATTTTTTTCTGTTAGATGAACTAACCTTCTTGTGTTGTCATGTGTCTGCCTCCCTGGAATGAATCCCGATTGATCCGGTTTAATTAAGGAGGGAAGCAGCGGGGAAAGCCTGGCTGACAGGATTTTTGTGTATAATTTTGAGTCTAGATTGATCAGGGTAATCGGTCTGTATGAGCATGGGAGGGTGGGATCTTTCCCTTGTTTGTGGAACACCAACATTTTTGCCTCATTCATGGATGGGGTAACATTCCCACTATCTCTAAAGGTGTTTAGCAGTCTAGTGAGGAAGGGGGTGAGGAGGTCTTCATATTTTTTATAGAATGAGGCTGTGAAGCCATCCGGGCCTGGTGCTTTGTTGAGTGGAAGATCTTTTATTGCCTTTTTCACTTCACTTTCCGTTATCTGGGCCTCGCGTTCCGTTCTGGTCTTTTCTGGTATTTTTTGAAAGGGGATCGATGTCAGAAATCTGTTTTGGTCTACCTCATCTGGGTGTTCAGTAGCATATAGATTCTGATAGAATTCCCTGAACGTGTCCCCTATATCTTCGGTGCACGTCAGGGAATCTCCTTGTGCGTTTTTAATGTTTTCCAGGTGGTCATTGTTTTTCGCTTTGACGAGAGTAATCGGGCTAGATATATGTCTGCCTTATTAGCTTTTATGTAGTATCTTTGTTTGAGGTATAGGAGAGATCTCTGGGCTTTCTTGCTGCAGAGGAGTTCAAGTTGCCCCTCTGTGTGTTTAAACGTCCTTTTTAAGCTCCCGGTAGGGTTTGTCAGTAGTTCTTCTCGCATTTTGGACAGCTTCCTTTCCAGTTCAGTTTCCCACTGCTGTGTTCGTTTCTCCCTTGTTGCTTTGAGGGCTATTAAGTGGCCCCTGATGACTGCCTTGAACGCCTCCCACACCGTACTCAGGGCAATCTCCCCTGTATCGTTGTGTTCGAAGAATTCTGTGATCTTGCCCTGATGGATTCTCCCATCACTGGGTCTGACAGTATCTCCTGTGGGAGTTGCCATCTCCAGATTCCTTTCTCTTTCCTTGGGGTCGACAGATCCATCCAGAGGGGTGCGTGGTCTGAAAGAGAGATGGGTCCCAGCTCCATGTCTTGTATTTTACCCAAGTTCCCCACTGACACCCAGAAGTAGTCAATTCTTGACATCGTATTGTGGATGTGTTATTAATATGTGTATCCCTTGGTTTGACCTTTGTGTTCTCTCCATGCATCGCACAATGCTATACCCTCCATCTGCCATTTAAGTCGTTCCGACGGGGCGCCTTGGTGGTGGGGCCCACCCGCACTCCGGTCAGTCTGAGGGTGCCAGGCTATATTAAATTCCCCTCCAATGATTATTTCACCTTTTGCGTACTCCTCAAGCCTCCCCATCGTGTCTCTCAGGAAACCATCTTGGCCCGTGTTTGGGGCATATATGGAAGCCAGTGTCATTGTGGTGTTGTGCAGTTTGATATTGGCGAAAGCGAATCTTCCTTCTTTGTCGGAGTGTTTGTCGATCAGGCTTGCTTCCAGACCAACCTTAACTGTGATCATCACCCCCGCCCTCTTCTCCACTGCGTTGGATTGTGCCATTATATCATAGCCTCTGAGGCAAATTTTCCCCCTATCCTGTGCTTTGATGTGTGTCTCCTGGAGAAGTAGCACTTCAGCCTTTTCCTTCCATAACATGTTCTCTACTTTTTTTCGTTTCACAGGGGAGTTCAGGTCCCTTACATTTAAGGTTACAAATCTTATCTTCCCCATTTCAGTTGTCCTTTCTGGGTGCTCCTTTTGCCCGAGTTGAATATTCCCCACTCTCTTCCGGAACGAACCCCCACCCCTCCCCCCCAAACTGTAAGATTGTCCCCCAACCTTTAACTTTATTCCAACTTGTGCTCTCGAGGAGGGCCCGGGTACCTAAGGTAGCTCTGGCATTCCGCCTATCGCTCCCTGCCCTCAGTGGGCTCGAGGCTAACTTTGCGGGGAGTCCTAAACCCTCTGTCATCCCTTGGCCTCGATGTGAATCATTCCGGTTCCACACCGGGCCTATCGAGTCTGTTCAGTATGAATTCCATCATTGGGTATTGTTCCGCAAAGCATGTACAGCCTCTGGGCACCGATTCTCTTGAGTTGTAGAATCGCGTCCTTTAGTTTGTTTTATTTGACTCTTCATTTCCCCTTCCTTGTCGTTTCCTTTTCTGGCGGACCCTTTCCCATCCCCCTGGTCTGCTCTGCTGTTCTCCCTTCTTTTTCCCGTTTTTTGTCGATGGCTCATCTGTCTGGATATCCATGATGTCCAGCCCCTCTTCCATGGTGGTCGCCCTCCTTTGCTGACCCTCCCAGTCGAACAGTAGACCGAAAGGGAATGTCCATTTATATTTTATCTCTCTCTTGACCAGTTCTCTGGTGAGCGGGGCCATTTCTCGTCTTTTTTGGAGTGTTACGGCAGATAGGTCTTCAAACAGCTGAATGATCACCCCGTTCATCCTGATTTGTTCAAGCTGCCTCGCTCTCCATAGTATGAGTTCTTTTTGCGGGTAGGAGGATAGTGCAGCCAACACGTCTCTGGGTCCCTCCCCTGGTGCCCCTTTGCGTTTTGGGCCCACTCTATGGATGCGGTCTACCCCCACTGCCTCCGAGTCTTGTGCTTCTATGATATCCCTGAAGACCTCCTGCACCGCTTTCCTTAGGTCCCTGTCTGTGACCGATTCTGGCATATTTTTGATGTGTATGTGTGATCTGCAGGACCTGTTTTCTAGGTCCTCGCACTGTATTTCCAGATTGTGGGTCAAACGGACGAGGTGCTCTTGAGTTTCACTGTTTTGTAGAGCCTCTTCTTCTGCGTTTTGAACTATTTTTTCTAGGGTATCTGTCCTTTCTTCCAGGTTCGCGATGTCGTGTTTAACATCATGGATTGCCTGCTGCATGTCGTGTTTGATTGCGGTGAATTGGTCCTGAACTGTCGACATGAGCTTATCTTGTAGCTCTGTAAACCAGGAGTGCATATCTTCTTTTGTTGGGGGTAGGTCGCTGGAGGCGGTGTGGTCTGCTTCCGACATTGTGGCTTCCAGGGGCCTACTTCTCATTGATACTGTGGTCTCCACTGCCCACATCTGTATAAGGCTAGAGTCCTGCTTAGCGGATTGCTGGTTCTGTTGGGTTCCCCCTCCCTTCACTTTCGCTCTAGACATAGTGCCCACAGATGATCACCGCCGCAAATCTCGTCCGTGTCTTCCCCTCTCTGTTCGATGATTTCGCGGTGTTAGCTTGAGCGGTGGCCCTAGGAGGGGCCTGCTGCGTGCTTCGGGTTGGGCTGATGGTGTCCCCAGTCCAGTTCCGACATGCATAGGAGGGGGGGAATGGACCTCCCTTGTTGTGGCTATCTCGTCAGGGCTTCCTGTGGTTCCAGCCGCCTGTTATGGCCGTGTGGGGGGATGTGAGATTCCCCCTAGCGCTCTCAGGGTCCGCCCGCCGTTTCGCTAGGGCTGGGGGGGAGATCTGGAGGATGGGGGGGCCTCACCTTCCAGTCCACCGGGCCGGGGACTGCTGCTGGTGCCCCTCGGCTCTGGACACCGGGTTGCGTTCGGTGTGCCTCCTGCTTCTCCCCGCTCACTCCACGAGTTCTGCTGGTATCAGAAAGGCGCCGATTCCTCCTCGCCAGGCCGCCGACTTTCTGATCGCCTCTGTGGGCGCTGCAGTGCTGGGCCTCACTCCTTCCCGGACAGTCCTTGCCGACTACCTCCTCTGTATCACGTGGCGGTCCGCCTCGCACCGCTCCTCTCCCTGGGCCGCGTCGGATGGTTCGTCGGCACGGTGGGGGAGGGGGGTTCCTCTCCGAGCCGTCTCTGGATGTCGGGGCTCGGGGAAACTTCTCCAGTGTGCGTCCTGTGTCTTTCGACAATGTTTGGTGCCGGATGTAGGAACTACCCCCCTCCGGATCGTTGCTAATTACGGTGCTGCTGAAAGGCCCGGCGGGAGCACGTCTCACTCACGTCTCCCTGCTCCGGCGGCCATCTCGGAATCATAAATGAACATTTTATACAGTATAATGAAATGTTAGATAATGAAAGCCAACAAAAAGAAGAAATGGAAACAATACTAAATAAAGACAGTGCTGAACCGATTCAACCATCTCTTACAGGAATCCAAGAACAACTTTGAGAACCACTCCAAGAGTGTCCGCTCAAAGTTTTGAAACATTAGTTTCGAATATCAAAAATTCCGACACAAAAGTGTTGAAAAAAAAGTTTCAAATGTATTTATTTAATATTAAAGGGTTTATTTTAATTTGATATAGTTAAGTAAGTGTTTAAAAAAGAAAGAAATGGGGATTTGGGGAGGCCCCCCAAAAAAAATTGGCAACTATTTTTTCAACACTTTTGTGTCGAAATGTTTGGCATTCAAAACTTTGACTGTCGAAACAGTCACTAGGAACCACACCAAGCTATCGAAAGAAGATTTGTCAGCACTCAAACCACAGTTGAATGATGAACAACTCATCATTTACCTAGAAGCTACTGAAGAAATTGAACTTGAACTAAAACATGAAAATATGACTTGCAGTTGTAAATATTAAAAACATCTGCTCTTGTTTGTGAGTGGTGAAGCTGGTTCTGGCAAAACCTTTTTTAATTAAAACAATCAGAAAATGTGTAGAAGACAAAACAAAAAACTTTTCAGTTGTTGGAATGTCCCACAAAGGTCTTTACAACATAGGAGGTGCAACTTTACACCGACTATTCCTCCTCCCAGTAGAACACCAAAATAAATTAGATTACAAATGGTCCGCAAAAGCTGCAACTGAAGTACACATAATTCTACAACAAATGAAAATCCTAGTAGATAAAGTAAGCATGGTTTCTAGCTTAATGCTTGCTTTAATTCATCTAAGAATGCAGGAAGACCTAAAAACTGGATATTAAGAACTGTTTGGAGTTTGGAGGAAAACATTCCATTGTCTTTGGAGACCTCTGTCAGTTAACACCATATTTAAAACATTAAGCTACAAAGAAGGCAGTAATATACTCGGCAGCATAGGCATCCAAGACAATGTCAATATGTGGCATCATTTTCGCTACCGAGAACTTGAACAAAACATGTATCAGTCTGCAGATCTAACCTATGCTCACATTTGAAAATGCATTAGAACGGGTGTGCTTACTGAAGATGCAAAGTCATTCTCGAAAAATAGTCTAATAAATGACCTGTAAGGACAAAATACATCTGCCCCTGATGTAATGGACGAATTAGCTCTACAAAATCAATAATGCATGGGTTTGATGCCAACCCTTGCAAACTGTAACCAATTCAATGAAACAATGCTGAAAAGAGGTCCATATCAGCTGCACAGATAATCTAGAAGTGCATGGCATGACACTCCGTATGTGTCAACAAGCAACATCATGACTAAATCACCTAGAAAAATGCATCTCAAACACAGCTGGATTGGAAAGACAATTAATTCTGTGCCTTAGCAGCAGAGTGATAGTAAAAATGTAATCTTGACGTAGAACAAGGTTTAGTCAATGGAGCAATTGGAACAGTTTCAACCATATACAAATGAAAACAATATCCAGTTTGTCATCATCAGTTTCGACAAACTTCAACAAACTAAAAAAATCCTGTGCACCACAGGTGTCCTTCTTTTCAAATATATGTATCTAATTCTCTCTGTCTCTTGCATATGCTGTTACCATTCACACGTCACAAGTATTAAAACTGACCACACACTTGTAGCAGCACATTCTCAGAACAGTCTTTAAAGAAGGTATGAGTTACATAGCACTTTGACGTCTTCATACACTCACTGGTCTATTTGTAGTGAACTTTGATGCAAACAAAGTCAATGCTGACATTCCTTGCATCCTAGAATACAACAGGCTGCTTGCACTGTACACTGACAGCTGAATATCTACCTTGTACCTCCATTAAAACCTTTAAAAAGACAAGTAGTACAAACTGAAACCATAGCAGATCCCCCCACAATCAAAGAAGAAAATGACTACAGGATCTTCAAACCAAATAGAGACGTAATTCCCTGGTCCTTTTTAATTCAGCAACACAACTGGAGTAAATTGCTATGCAAACCTAGCAATCAATCTTCTATTCCAATTGCCACCCAATGTGGTATGTATTTACTTAAATAAATGCTCATACTGCACAGAAATGTCACTAACAGCCATGACACTGTCTATAGTGTATCAGGGATAAGAGCAGGATTAGACGACTGCACAGAAATTGTTAAATTCACCATAAACACACAAGAGGATCCACAATCATTTCTAATGTGCTTACTATATATACTAGAGACACAGCACATCCCTATAAATATAATCTTACAAATGTCCTACACTTGGAAACATACAAGTCTAAGCAACCATGCTTCACAAGAGCATATCCAAAATGAACGAGGTATGTGTGTGTCTGTATCAAATTGTAATTCAATTTAATTTCAACAGCTTCTCCAAAATGAAAATCATGGCATATTATGCTCATTTTGCAAATTTGTCCAGCATACAAATAGATGTACATGCCCAATATGTAATATTGATGCTTTTAAGATGTAATGTAGATGGCACTAAAAATAAAAATAACTGTAAACGTACTAACTTCCCACTACAACAGTAGGCATAATACACCACACTGGTGCCACAACCACTTCCTACTACTGTACTGCATATGTGAAGAAAGGAAGTGGTTGGCTTGATTGTAAAACACTTCTGTTACTCAGAAAACACAGGTTACTAGCAAATCTAACACATGCCTACGTAATATTCCTGAAACCAAAATCTACTTATTCAATTACGCTTTAAATTCACATTTAAAGTAATATGCAGTTAGAATTCGCCAATGGGTATCTAACTACTTTAAACATAAACAAACACAAAACAAATATTTCTTAATTACAATACACTTAAAATAGGCCGTCACCTTTGTAATTATTGATTACATCCATACTACTACTATTTCAATTTTACAATACTATACACTTAGAATACGCCAATGGGTATCTTACTACTTCAAATAAAGGAAAAACACAAAACAACTATTCCTGAATTACATTACCTTCAAAACACAGCATCACCTATGTAATTACATAATACACCCATACTACCACTGCACTACTTTATATACATACAAAATGTGTCTCCCTTTCATAAATCTAACAGTCTGAAAAGAAATGAAGAAAAGGTTGAAGACAATGTAAATGTCATTAACAATAAATGTAGAAAATGTTTTTATTCAATCCATATTGGATTTTTCCCAATGGCCCAATGATTACAACATGTTAATCCAACAACAGTGTATTACACAGAAATGTTGTAGAAAACATAGTACATACAATGTACTACTTATGAAGGTCAAAAAAGTAAATGTATGTGTAAAATCATAAATATTTATATCTTCCATACTATGCTCTAAAACTAACTGTATTTTCTTTTCTTTAAAGACAAATAAACATAGACATTCCCTTCTTATCATGTCCAATTAAGCACACTATTTTATCCATGGCCACTAGCCACATTGTTGCTCCCATTCAACCCAAACTAAACATCTTATTCTATCAATAGCCAGTAGCCACATTCTTCTAGGTATTCAACCCATAGTGGCAACCATTCAAAATAAATAAACATAATATAGTGATCATGCCAGTAGCCACATGTTTCCACACATTCAACCCAAAGTAAACATATTGTTTGCACAATGGCCACAGCCACATTGTTTAAACTAAACATATTATTCTGGCCATGGCCAGAGTAGGGCCAGCCATTCAACCCAAAGTGAACATATTGTTGTGACAATGGTCACAGCCATATTGTTCAAAGTAAACATATTGTTGTGGCCATGGCCAGTGTTCAGATTGTTGGGGACATGTGACAAACAATCTAGCCACTTCTATAGTCACATAAATATGTATTGTCATTACTACTGTATTGATGCACACAAAACCAGTCTATTAACAAAAATAAGGAAGTGCGCTAGGTGCAAGAAAAAACAACTTTATTCACTTTATTTTTAAAAAATAGTCAGCCGGAGTCAAGCAAGGTACGAATAAACTCAACGAGCACACATTGGGCTGAAGATTATAAAGTGTGAAACCACATGATTTGCATAGTTACAAACAATAATACATGTGACATCGTCTAACATAAGAATTGGCTATGATATGAAATTATATGATATGGCATTTGTAACGCGCCTATACAAAAGTGTTTCAAGGCGCGACGAGGCGGGGGGGGAACAAGGGGAGAACAGACAACGATCCTACTAGGCCAGGTGTCATTCGGATCGCGCAAGTGCAAGGGTAGGGGGACTGGGAAAAAGTGCAAGGGGAAGGGGAGAGGGGAAGTGCAGTACATGGTTAGTAGAATACAAGATAAGTAATAGGGCCAGCTGGTGGCAAGTGCAAGGAGAGTGCAGAACATAGTTAGTAGAATAAAAGATAAATAATAGGGCCAGCTGGTGGCAAGTGCAAGGTAAGTGCCGGGAGAAGGGGCTGTAGGATACAGAGACAGTCCCGTAGTGCAGGTAGGCAGTGCAAGGAAGAGTGGCAGGGCCAAGGCCCGAGATAGGTCAGTGGCCAGTTGCAGATTCAGTGCAGGTTCAGTGATTTTAGCAGGGGAGAGAGTGAGAGAAAGCGGAGGCAAAGAGTTAGGTTTTGAGGTGCTTCCGAAACCAGAGATGGTTCTCCTCAAGTTTCAGGGAGGCAGGAAGGCTGTTCCAGAGGGAGGCCCCTGCTGCGGAGAGAGATCTACCCCCAGCTTGTTGCTTGGAGAAGCAACTGACCCTGAGGTAGTTGGAGGTGGATGAGCGAAGAGCTCTAGAAGGAAGATGTTTAGGAAGAGAGAGTTGAAGGTATTTTGGCCCAAGGCCCCAGAAGGCCTTGTGGACAATGAAGAGGGTTTTGAACTTAATCCTTGCGGCCACTGGGAGCCAGTGTAGCGATTTCAGTCCTGGAAAGATACGGTCCCTGGGCTTGAGGCCAAGGACAAGTCTCACAGTCCTGTTCTGGATGAGTTGCAAAGGGCGGAGAGTAGAGGCAGGAAGATTTAGATAGAGGCTGTTACAGTAGTCCAGCTTCGAGAGAACCAGGGCTCTGGAGACAGTGAGCTTCTGGGGGAAGGAGAGGAAAGGAAGGATACCTCTGAGGAGGTGTAGCTGGTAGTGTGACTTCTTAGAGACGTCAGATATGTGAGGAGAGAAAAAGAGTGTGGAGTCGAAGATGACCCCGAGGTTTTTTGCCTTGCAGGTAGGAGCAGGAAGAGGGCCAAGGGAGGCTGGCCAGAGAGCTGCAGGGAAGGAGGGAGTGGGTGTGCCGATAAGTAGAATCTCAGTCTTACTGGCATTAAGGCAGAGGTCGTTGGCGGCACACCATTCCTGGATAGCAGAAAATCAAACACTAATCAAAACAAACCCAGGCCCAACCCTTCAAACATAGTCATCATTACAATAACATCACTACTGAAAGATCTGGTTGGTTGGCACACTAAATACTGACAGTGAGGAGAATAATTCCCTGCCATTGGATGGCACCTCTTCAGGTGGCCTCGAATGTTGCAACCATCCTAGACAGTGCAATTATTATGTGATTTACTGTGGCTGTGAATAGAGAGATCAAACCCCTGTTTCCACGAATGAAACAATACTCCCATCTCATTTTCCATGCCAGGGCCCCATTTGTCCCAGACAGCTTCAACAAACTTGAGTATTCTAGTTAGCAACTGTTGTCTCAATACTCACTGGCAATGCAGGTGCATAATCTTTTAATTGGGCCACGGGATAAATAACAGACTTAATGTGGCTCTGTCTGCCGAGGATATTTTCTTCTATTTTACTGCGTTTAGTACAGGGTGTAGTGGCACTAATTAGTCATAGGGGGCACTGTGTACCCAACTTAGTTTAGTGTCTTTATCATTATTTCATCTTGGCACACCTGAGGATAAAGACTTCTTTGTATTTATATTTATTCTATTATTGTTTGGACCAGAAATAATTGCCTCATATCTGATCTTGTGTCATGGGAACAATATCTCTTTTCTGCTCTGTCGAGCACTATCTTGTACTGCCTTCGATCGTAACCTTAAATGTCTCATTTAGGCGGGAACGGGCTATCATAAAGTTGAACACATCTTATCACTGTGGTGCTGCGGCTCTAAAATAACATGTCCTCCAGGTTCAAATAGGGCATTTGCTGCAAAATGGCAGAATCTCTACTCAAAATTACATGTATGGCTCATCAGGAACACTGTTTCTTCGTGTATGTATCTTTTAGTAATCTTCGTAGTACAGTCAGTACCCTATATTTCTCAGTGATCTCCTCAGTGTATACTGCAATCTAACTCCCTCAATGTGGCTCAACTATCTATAGTGTTGCAAACTACTTCTAATCTACTTGTGTTTATATTCTAGCAGCCGCATGATAACATGCTTTTCCCTACGCTACTTGTGTTTGTGTGTTGTTTGTATTCAGGCTTATTGAAAACAGTCTGAGGCATAAGGCCTAAAATTATTAATTTAAGTGATCTGCCTTATCTTGTATTTGCGTTCACATTTTAGAGGTGTGGGCGGCGGTGCATAATGTGACGTTTGCCCCAATTGCAACGACCATAATATTCCCCCCTGTGGTTAGTTTACTAACAAATAAAGCTGAAGCCATCATTCTATTATAGGCATCTTTTGGGATTCATGTCCTACATACTCCCTTTAAACTTCCTCCGCATGCTGCATACTTTTCTGGGGGACAAGTCATAAAACAACATTCTCCATATGTATCACAATCTAGCCAGTTTTGGGTGTAATTTTCAGGGTCTGGGGGAGGGGTAAAACACATGCCCGCGGGGACAATGGGCTTATCTATTGCAACCATACATATTTCTTTCTCCCCATTACACGGGTTGTGAGAAACCTGAAGGGATTCTCTCGCCTATTCCCTATGGAGCTTTCGTGCAGGTGGCCAGGGAAAGGCCATCACTCTTGGATCCTGATCCTGAGGGTACACCAGTGAGGGAGGATCACCAGGGAGGAGGGTCTGTGGGGATTGGGAGTGGGATGCCCTTGGCTCTGACATGGTACCCCCCCTCCCTAACACAGACTTACCCTCCCTTCCCTTAGCCTTCATGGCCTATTTCCATGTATGCCCTATTTTACCCTGTAAGTACCCGGCAAGTACTGAGAAGAGGAAGAATCAGTATCCAATACTAAAGGTCAGGCATGTCCCATTAATTGGGTTAAGTATGGTCAGGCAAGACAAGCCAACAACTCCCACCTGAGGCCCTTTGATAGGGCTCAGGTGTATAAAAGGGTGGGGAGAAAACATGCAACAGGAGAAAGAGAACAAGCACCATAACAAGGAGGATCTACCCGTGGTCGGACGAAACTCAGGAGTTTGGATGTTGGCATCGATCCAGGAGGACCTGCAGCTATGGGTGCTTTACCGAGAAAGAGAGAGAGCAAGAGAATACCCATACCGAGACCAGGAGGCAGCTGGAGCTGAAAAAGCAGTAAAAGCAGGGTAGATGCAGTCCGCGTCTATTGTGAAGTAGGGGGCTGACAAGCACAGTTAGGACGTGCCCAAAGAACGCTGCAGTCTGCTTCACCGCTATGGATGAGGGGAGTGAGAGAAACAGGAGCAGCTGCTGTTGAAACCCAAAGTGCTGGGGAGTATCAGAGGACATGGGGAGACTGGGGCACTCCTGGGACTGCAGGCAAGTGATAGTCCGACTGAATGTAAACTATATTGAATACCAAACTGAATTAAATTGAAACACCAACCAAATATTTAAAGTTAGTTTGGTCGGTGTGTAATCTGCTGTGATCATATTCAAATAGCACAAGGAGGCCAAACAAGGTTAAGGGAACTCATGTTTGCGCGACCTGTACGAAGTGGACCGTGTGGTCTGACAACGGCACCTAGACCAGGCAGTTCCCCACTGTGAAAATCACAGACACCACAAATCAAGTCAAGGAGAAGTTGAAGGTGCCTGGTTGCATGACCTGTAATTTGTGGACTGTGTGGTCTGACAACTGCCCCTATACCTGAGAGCCCATGACCAGCAAAGGACATTGTAAATGATTCATGAAGAACTATGACACAACTGGTTAAGCAAATCAGAAGGTTGGTCAAGTAGACCTAATGTTTTCCTGTCATGAACATTAAGCAGATGAACAGAGTATAAGTGCTGCAATGAAATCTTGGGGAAGGGAACCTCAAGACCTCTTTGTGTGAACTATACTGTATTGAACTTAGGGAAGGGGACCCTGAGAGTTGAAAAAACTAAGAGAGACTGTCTTGGGTAAGGGAACCAACTCTTTTTTGTATAAACTATATTGCATTGACCTTGGGGAAGGGAACCTCAAGACCCCCTTTTTGGATACAATATATTGCATTGAACTTAGGGAAGGGAACCTCAAGATTTGATGGAACATTGAGGAGACGAGAATCTAATGGGTTGTATTGAACTTATGGAAGGCATCCCAAGACAAACTCTGAGCTAGGAACAGCTGAGACTTTATTTGTGCATGCTATTTTGTTGGCTAAAACCCCACACCATGTTTTTTTATAGATATGAGGATAAACATAGTTTTTTGACAGACAGACTTTTGATTTGGACTTACAGACACATACCTCCCTTAGTTTTCTTTAAGCAGGAGAAATCTCTACCTTGGTTATAGGGCAAGTTAGCCCTTACACCATTCTGACGTTGAAATAAAATATTATTTGAAACTTATTTGCTTAGCCCCATGGCTAAGGGCCCTATGAAAAGGGCAGATCCTACAAGAGGCAGCTCCCTACATTGTCTGCAGGTGTCAGCAGGGGAAACCAGCAGCCAGCCGTCAACCCCAGTCTTTTTCTCACTCCATTCATGACTCTCAAACTTAGGTGTGTTTTCTCTCCTGTCTAAAATGCACATTTCGTGAGCTCTTTAATCATGAGTGTCGTCGTCTTGTCCTATTGCTCGATTTGCTTGCCTTTCCCTGTCTTGTTTGCCTACTCTAGTGTCTCCCCCCTTTCCCTTCCACCTCTCTCCTCTCCCACCTACTGTATGTTGCTCTCTGTCTCTCCTATCTTTTCTAACTGCTTCTCTATTCACTATCCTGCTCTCCTCACTATATATGGTAGGAAGAAGTTTAAAAAGGACATCCTGGTCTCCAACCCAGGCCTTCCTATCGCTGACACCTACACCAGTGTTTCATCCAAGGACACTCTCACTGACATCCTCTTTGTCGTTCCTTCGCCAGACCCATGGACCCTTCATATGGTCTCTATGCTCTCTCCTTTCTCCTCTACTCCCATTAATGGTGGCACCCGTTGGGATGCCCTCCTGGCCTCCTTCAATTCCTCTAAGGTCATCATTAATGTTTACTCAAACAGGTCTGTCTTGGTCCAAGGACCCCAGGCCAACTTTCACCTCTTTGATAGACGCTTCCCTCACCTCATCAAGTTCCTTTCTTCTCCTGCTCTCCCCTCTCCCCCTTCCCCAGCTACCTCGCCTCCCCATTCTGCCTCTTCCTTGGCTACCTTGCCTTCTCCTTCCCTCTCTGGCCCCTCTTGGGCTCCTTTGACACCTCCGAAGGGCATACCTCTGACTTTTACCCCCCTCCAGAAATCCTTAAAGAATGGCAACCTTCTCCATATTGTCACTCTAAACTCTTGCTCTGCTGTCAAACAATCCTCTGACATGTGCCACCTTCTGGAAGAACTTGACCTCAATGTCCTTGGTCTCACCGAGACATGGTTCACGGCCAACTCTGTCACTAGCTTTGACACGCTCCTACCTGACGGCAACAAGATCCTCTCCACGCCCAGGTCCAAGTGCTCAGGAGGGGGTGTAGCCCTGATCTTTCAAGAGTGGATTCCTGCCTCTGTCACTCCTACGCAGGCCTACTCCTCTTTTAAATGCCTCATCTGCAGGCTCTCCCTCTCCCCTAGCCATTCCCTTACTGTGGCAACTATCTATCAGCCACCTGGTCAGATCTCCTCCTTCCTCTCTGAGTGGGCTGAACTCTCTGCCTCACTCCTGGCCTCAACCACTCAACTCCTCCTTCTTGGAGACTTCAGCATCCACCTGGATGCCTCCTGTCCTCCCTCTGGACTCTTTTGCAAGCTCTGCGACTCTCTCTCACTCACTATTCTCCCCTCTGGCCCAACTCACTCTACAGGGCACACTCTGAATGTTCTAATCTCCTCAGACCTTCCCCTTTATGTCCCTCTCTCCACTTCTCTCTCCTGGAGTGATCACTTTCTCCTCTCATCCCACCTCACCCTCCCTACCCCTCAGGCTAAGCCACTTCCATCACTGCCACCCAACGTCTTGGTCATCCGACCCATGAAGTGCATGTCAGCTGAGGCTTTTGCTGCCACCTTCTCTCCCCCTCCCCCTTTGGCTGACTCCCACCCTGACACAGCCCTCTCCACACTCCATTCTACTATATCTGATACTCTTGATATCCTGGCCCCTGTCATGACAATCCGCCTGAAGCCCAAAGCCAAGTGCAACTCCTGGTACGACTCAGACCTCGTCACCCTAAAACGCAAGTGCAGGGTGGTTGAGAGGAAATGGCATGCTTCAGGTACATCCTCCGACAAACTGGCCTGCCGCCTGCTCCAAAGGCAATACCGGATCTCTGTCCTAACCAAAAAGAGAGCTCATATCCAAGCCTGCGTCTCTGCGGCATCTAACAACTCAGCTGGACTCTTTAAAATCTGCAAGGAACTGGCCAATCCTGCCGCAGTCTCTACCTCTCCTGTCTCTTCCCAGGCCCTCTGCATGGCACTGGCCTCACACTTCATCTCTAAACCTTAGGACATCCTGTCCCCACTCTCCTCCTATCCCTTCCCTCCCTCCCTCTTCTCCCTGCTCTTCCTCTGGCCCTTCTGCAGCCACCCCTCCTCCCTCCTTCTCTGCATTTCCATTGTTCTCTGCAGACAAGGTTTCTAGACAAGTCCAATCTATGAAAGTCTTGTCAAAACAGGTTCACCCCTGTTCCTCCAAAAATATCTAAGACCACATCGCCTCCTAGCTCCTGCCCTGGATTATTTCTGCAATCACTCCTTCACCACTGGAGTCTTCCCATCCCCCCTGAAGCATTCCCTTGTGCACCCTCTTCTAAAGAAACCCTCTGCCGACCCCTCCTGCCCGGCTAACTATCGCTCAGTCGCCATCACCCCCATGAAACTAGCCATCTCCCAGCTTAATCTCCACACTGAATCTGTTGGTTGTCTTCATGACCATCAGTCTGGCTTCAGAGCTGCCAGAAGCACAGAAACTGCTCTCCTGAACATCCGTGAAGACCTGCTCTCCAACCTTGACTCTAACACCCGTTGTGTCCTCATCCTGCTTGATCTCTCTTCTGCCTTTGACTATCTCAACCATGCCATCCTGCTCAACCATCTCTGTGATAACCTGGGTATCAAAGGTCAGGCTATGGCATGGCTGACTTCTTTCCTCTCTGACCGACCCTCCCAGGTCCAACTTCGATCCTTCCTCAGTGCTATCTTTTTCTCTACTTCTGGTGTGCCCAGGGGTCTAACCTCTTTCCCTGGCTGTTAAACCAATACCTGGCACTCCTGGCCCACCGCATCGCCGCTCTCTGCCCCAACTTTCAGTGCTATGTGGATGACACCCAGCTCATTTTCAGGCTACCCTCGGCCTCCTCCTCTCCTTCCCTCATCTCTGACTCTCTGTCTGCTATCCAAGAGTGGTGTGCTGCCAATAACCTCTGCCTTAATGCCAGTAAGACTGAGATTCTCCTCATTGGCACACCCGCTCCCTTCTTTCCTGCAGCTCTCTGGCCGGCCTCTGTTGGCCCTCTTCCTGCTCCCTCCTGCAAGGCTAAAACTTTGGGGTCATCTTCGACTCCACACTCTCCTTTTCTCCTCACATCTCTGACGTCTCTAAGAAATCCCACTACCAAATGCACCTCCTCAGAGGTATTCTCCTTTCCTCTTCTTCCCCCAGAAGCTCACTGTCTCCAGAGTTCTGGTTCTCTCTAGGCTGGACTATTGCAGCAGCCTCTTTATAAATCTGCCTGCTTCTACTCTCCGCCCTCTGCAACTCATCCAGAACAGGACAGTGAGACTTGTCCTTGGCCTCAAGCCTAGGGATCGTATCTCTCCAGGACTGAAGTCTCTGCACTGGCTCCCAGTGGCTGCGAGGATTAAGTTTAAAACCCTCTGCATCGTCCACAAGGCCTTCTGGGGCCTGGGGCCTCAATACCTTCAACTCTCTCTTCCTAAATATCTTCCTTCTCAAACTCTTCGGTCATCGGCCTCCAACTCCCTCAGGGTCAGTCGCTTCTCCAAGCAACGAGTTGGGAGTAGAACTCTTTCTTCGGCTGGTGTCTCCCTCTGTAACAGCCTCCCTGCCTCCCTTAAACTCGAGGAGAACCATCTCTGGTTCCGGAAGCACCTCAAAACCTTTCTCTTTGCTTCTGCTTTTTTGCCTCCTCTCCTAGGCTGACCTCCTGGCTGTAACTGGAACTGCACTGGCTTCCTGTACACCCTCTGATCTTTGGCCCAGGTTCATCCACTGCCAGTGTCACCCACCTGCACTGCCCGCCTCGCAATCCCTGCAGTTGGGGACTGTTCTATTTCCCCACAGTCCTTGACACCTGCTGTGTCACCTGATGTATGCATTACCCATGCACTTTCCATGACACCTGTTGTCTGCACTTACCCTTGCACTTGCCACTTGCTGGCTGTTACTTACTTATTGTTAACTATTCCCATGTGCTGCACTGTCCCTTGCCCCCGTCCCATGCACTTGCGCGATCTGAATGATACCTGGCCGAGTAGAATGACTGTCTGTCCTCCCTTTGTTCCCCTCCCTCGCCTCGACGCGCCTTGAAACACTTGTGTATAGGCGCGTTATAAGTGCCATATCATATCATATCATAACTTTAAATCTGTTGTCTGTGTCATCTCTTGATACCATGCATGTCTTTCACGGGATGTTTGTGTATGAGCATTTGGTGAGAGAATAGTGGCATCATAAGATCCTAATGTGAGTGGCAACACTTGTGCTTCTGCTTTCTTCTTCCCAACAAACTGCTTGTAGAATACAGAGGCTTATGAGTAAGACAACAAGGATGCTCAGCCAAGATGACATCCAGGAAAACATTACATGATACCAATCTCCATCAACAACTGGAGCACTCTCTTTCTCCATGATAGTGTGCAACATAGGCAGGGCAGCAATAGCATCTGTTAGGGTGTCATTTTGTGCATCATTTGCAGGTGGAATGGATAGCAGCTTGTGCCACTTTTTGCACATATGCCGCCTTTCATTTCGGTAAGGAGGTCAAGGCCATACCTTTTCTGTAGAGTGGTTAATCGACAGCTGTAAGATCTTATTTTATTGAATTCAGTCCTTTATTGGTAGTATTAGCACTCTGTAGCAGCTCCCACCAGGTGATATGAACCCACTTTGCATTTTTTGTTGCTGATTGAATTTTAAATGTTAAAAGCAATGTGAAGACGGTGGTGGCCTTGTTGAAAAGTCTGATCTTTGTAGGGATCACCACTAAACTGTCAGAAGAGGATTGTGGAAAGTTTTCTCTCTTATTGCTTTTCATTGTCACTATGCAACTGTTTATTTGCTAATCCAACCATTGCCTCTGCTCTCCATCCCATTATTCCTTCTTCCCATTTCCCTCTATGAAAAACATCCCCTATTATGTGCAGCTGTGCTCTCTGTGTGCACCAAGGCAGTACCTACCTTGTGCATCTGTGCAATTCTATAAACTCATAGTTCTAAATGTTACTAACCCTGTGTGTGATTCCCCCAGTGTGCAATGCCTTCCAATATTCTTTGATCCTAATATTTCTGCCATGTTCTTCATTTGTATGAAATCATCAACAAATTCTGAATTTTCTTCCTTGTGTCCCTGGTATAACCCTCTTTTCTTGCATAGGGCAAAATGAACTAGGCAGTGTGCGGTTTCAGGTTTTACTTCCTGCGGAACAAACAGTCTGGGGGCACCTGTGGCATGGGTCTCTCTCTTTCCACTACCTGCATATGACCATAGTACATCTTTTCAATCTCAATAGACAATCCATCATTGATATTGAGATTGATATTTTATTTGTATCACGCTCATACCTCAAATCTCTCAGGGTCAAAAACATCTCTCCTTGTCCAGGTCATTGTTCCAGTTTTGTGTTCAAATATTTTTAAATTATTAACCCTTCATTGTACCACCCACCATATTTATTCCATGCAAAGAAAAGAAAGAGAAACAAAAATAGAACAAGAAAAAATGTTATAATTTCCATTAATGCATTACATCTCCTGTGCTGTGTAATAAAATGTCCTGAGTCCCTGTTAAGAAGCGGACACATAGAGTTTGAAGCAGTTATATTGTATCTCACAACATTTCCCTTTTGCTGCCCTCGTTGTCTTCTAAAATGGGGGCATTTCTCTTGTCACTCTTGATATCAGAAAAGATGTACCCAATGCTTACATCCCTGGAGATTCACTGCAGTTGCTGTGGCATACCCCATGATGAACAAACTGAGGATTATTCCACTTCTTCGCAAAGTTCTGAACCACTACCCGGTACCCCAGGTACAGCTGTGGTGGTGGTAGCAGCAGTGATGCTTCTGGTGGTGTTTCTTTTTTTCTGGTAGCTGCAGCCGGCCGTTGTTTTTGAGGGTTGTCTTTAGAGAATCTATCATAGCCCTAAGGTATTCATGAAATACATCACCTAAAACAGTTGCAGCATTTTAAGCATTTAAACATGCACATGTAAATGTTAGCGGAGCATGCATTCTTCTGCCAATTACAACTTCATGCAGCGTAAGATGCGTGTCAGAGCTTGGCTGATTTCACAGTACAAAAAGGGCAACTGGTAAGCAGTGCGGACAATTTTTGTTCAGCGTAACACCTGGTTTCCCAAGGCACTCTTTAAGCAGGTCGTGGAGGTGTTCCACAATCCATGTGGGTAATAAACTGAACATAATTTGTGCATTAGGCCCAATAGAGATGTTATCCCCTTGAACAAATCGCTGATCACAGTACCTCACAGATCCTTAACCCCCTCTCTTAGTTCTGCTGCTTTCTTGTCCCTTTCTTCCCTCAATCTACAAAAAAGAACTATTGTTGCTTATATTTTAGCCCATGGCTTCATTTCTATACCTACCGGTTTCCTCAATTCCAATTGGACCTTCATTCGGTAAGCCCCTACTCAAAATGTGATAAGATATTGGAATGTTTTTATCCCATAGTTCCCTTGTTTCTAATCACCATTTCTCTTGCAACTCCTGTATGTATTTTGCGGCATCTTCATCTGCTTTCATTGTTCATGTCATGATAGTGCTCATGTCCGATGTGTCTGGGTATTGAACCCTTAATGCTTTCCAAACTTGTGTTTGACAATTATTTAAAAGCGCTCCATCATGTGCATTGCTATTCGATGTCACTCCTGGATACCCTGCCCTCTTCCAAAGATGTCTGCTTGTTCTCCGAATAGTGAGGCAAATAAACTCTTCATGTCGCCCACAGCTCAAGAAACCCCTGCGGTCCATTTCTCTAAATCATATATCCATTTACCTGCTCCTGCTGTGAGTGAAGATAAAATATTCATTAAATTGTCCTTATCAACGTGTGGCCATGGAACCTACTGTGATACTCCTAGACCCTTCTGTAATAAAGGAAATTGTGCACCTCTTTTCCTTTGTACCGATACATATGCCTTTATCTTCCCTTTTGTTAGAATTGCCAGACCTGCTATTCCTCTAAGCCTGTCTTTATAAAGAGACTCCCTCTGTTCAGCACTCTGGGGTTACTCAAGTTTGACCTCATCATTGTCACCCAAATGAACATCCTCCCAACTTTTTCCAATATCCTCATCCACTAAATCATAGTCAATGCTGTTACTGCACCATTTTTTGCTTAACCACTTGCCCCGTTCACCTACCATCTGTATACCATTTACACAAGGACTTTGCTGTCTATTTTAAACAAAATCTGTCCTGCCCTCCATTTGTCTGTAGTTAGCGTCATCACATGTCCATCTCCTTGTCCCTGTCTTGCTCTTGCTAATTCTGCTTGTGTTTCCTTTAATTGCGCTTCTAAATCTCGCTGCACATTATTTTCTACCTGCAAAACAAGTAGGTTTTTTAATCACATCTTTAGGTGGGTCTTGTTCATTTTTATTTTACACTGTGGGGGTACAAATGTGGGATTTGTATAGCCTGCTGCAGGCTGCAATGGATAGTGCCCACATACTGTCTGTGGGTGCAGGGAACCATACAGAGAAGGGGCACTGGGTTGAGTGTGTATTCCAGATTTTACCTCCTTTTCATTTTCATTTTCATCACCCTCCTCTTCCTCAAATATTTTCCACAATTCTATAACACTTAATCGACCTTTTTGTTTACCGTTCAGGTTCTTCCCTTTGTATTTAGCTGATAGATTCACATTTCTCCCTATACTGGGGAAATGATTTACACATTTGCACCAGTGGGGATTCAAATATATATACATGTCTGGGTGTTGTTGCTCATTTGCTTTATTGGTCATGCTCTTTATGATTATGTGATTCTGCCTTCTGTCTTTTAGTCATCTGTATTTGTCAATTCCATTTGTCTGGTCTTACTGTATTTGGGTTTTATTTTGCAACATTCTTTATGTATTTGCACTTTATCATGCTGCTTTGCACCAATTTTTGTACCATCATGGACGGATTTTGCATCATTAAATATTTAAGCTGCTACCCCTTGCAATTTCAGATTATGCAATTTTTTCACATTTATTACCATATGCACTTACACTTTACTTTGCTGTTTTGTACAAATTACTGTACTATTTTGGTTGGATTCTAGTATAGCTGCTAGCACTGGCACTTTATTGCTTCCTATTTTTGGTAAATTATTGATGCATTCAACTATTTATGTTTGCTATCTGCATTTCCTCTTTACAGAACCACTTTTACACAGAAGGTTGCACTGACCGACCCTTTGTTGGATTTTATGGACATTTATTCTGACCGTTTAGACTTTACCCACTTCACCCAAGTTGGGTTATGTCCGGTCTGTTTGGCCTGTCCTTCCCCTTTTTTCCCACTGGGCCCTGGTTTTCCACCTGTTGTTGCAGTTACTTGCACTGTGCTGATTCTGTGGCAGATTGCTGTTTTAATGTTTCCAACATTCGGTACGCTTGTTGTCATTTTGCTGAATGTCTCACTATGTAACTTCATTGAAGGATGTCTGCCGTGGAAGTCACTGAGCCAGTAATGGTGTATGGCTCATGGTCAACATAGTGATAGCACAACCACTATGCTTTTAAGCCCTATTTGTCCCGCCCCCCCTATATGTGAACAAGTGCTAAGTACAGCGTGAAACACATCTTACAGGACATTTTGTACTGTTGCCCTGCCTCTGCTATTTTGTGGTCATCTTTTTCATTATGTTTTTATAAACAATAAACTTGTAGTCATTACAACCTCAAGCTTGATTGTTTTCTTTTTTTTCAACAATGTGGGACGAATGCTGTTGGCTCAGAGTGCCTTGCCTTTGTGGCGTTTCCTCCCCTTCTCTGCAAAAGTAATAGAGCGTAACCGCTCAAAGACATTGAAGAACTAGAAAAAGAAGTATATACTGGCTCTGGCTCTGACGCAGAAACAGCTAATAACATGAAACTGCAGATGCAAAGAAATGTAAGTAAATACGAGGAAGAAATTAAAGAGTGTAAACAAAGAAAATTCCTAAGGGACAAAAAGGATTACGCCACAGGCCGTATTTACACATTCGCAAGAAAATACGACTGTATCTGTTAAGGTATGCAAAAAATAGCTGAATCTAAAGAACAAAGCACTTTACAAACTGAATCGGATACAGATGAAACTGCAAGCACATCAACAGACATCTCAATTTCCAACAATGAGGGCACTCCTATTAGACTCCATTTTTTTGAAGAAATTAATCTTTTACATGAGGTGGGCAAAACAACACATGGTAGAAGTCAAAACAAAGGCAACGCCATCCCAAATCAAACACAAGCAAGAAGAGGACCACAAGGGGACAGAAGGGACAAAGGAAAAAAGCGATGGGACCAGTCAGCAGGCCATCTGACACACTCTGGAAAACACAAGAAGAGCCAATAACGAATGATTCCATGCAAGTGATGAATCTATCAGATAGAATCTTATCAAAAGCAGAACATGAAGTCTCGGAAAAAGGGCTCTCGTCCTGTCCAACTGCTGAATTTGACTATCCTCAATTGAGGATTGACATCTATTGCTTCATTCGGAAATTAAAATTAGCCACATTTTATGCCAACAGTGACTATATGTACAATCTTGATTCTGAACCAATTCCATCTGAACTTAGCATTCGGAATATACCAGCACTTAGGGACCTGAATGCACTGAGATGAGATGAGAGAATACCCAACATATGAATGGACAACAGAGCTGCCTATCAACATCAATTCCAACTTAGCAGCACCAAGCAATATGAGATATAAGTCTAAATGTAATCCCTCCGATGTCAACTGCCCGACAATAGACATATTCGAAGATTTTATCATTGATGATCTGAAAGCCTTAGCAACTAAAACCAAAACTATGAAATTCAAACTCAATCTAACTAAGTTGTGGCAATTGGTAATGGAGAATTTACAGACCGACAAGTCAATCATGGTGAAATCCTCTGATAAAGGTAGCAATGTGGTGGTGTTAAATACCACAGACTACCATTTATTTATTTATTTATTTATTTATTTTTGCATTTGTATAGCGCACATGCAGCCCAAAGGCATCCCGGCACTGTTACTTGTGGCAGTCGTAGTTACAAAAAAGTTACATACATGTAATGAAAACATAGCAGGAGTACAGTTACAGGGTTTGTGGTAAATTTTTTAACATTATATGCGCATTCAGATACAGATATTAGCTAAAACATGAGAGTGAGTAGGGTTTCTGTCTTGGATGAGTTTTAGTTGAAGAGCATCGTTTTTAGAGACTTACAGAATGCTAAGTGAGAGACTTCTGCTCTCAAGGGTGGTGGTAGGGCATTCCATTGCAGCGCTGCTAGGTACAGGAAGCTGATCCTGCCTGCTCTGGCTCTCTTGACTTTAGGGATCATAAGCATCTTTGCATATGGAGTTCTGGTTGGACTGGTGGATCTAGTGGGGTGGATTCTCTCAGAGAGGTAGGGTGGAGCAGTGAGGTGGATGCACTTATGTGTGAGGGCAAGTGCTTTAAAGAGGACTCTTTCTTTTTACGGGGAGCCAGTGTGCCTCTTTCCCAGCTGCTGTGATATGCTCCTTCTTGGTTAGTCCCGTGGCTGCTCTCAAAGCGCTGTTTTGTACAGTCTGATGTTTGGTCATGTTTTTGGTAGAGGTGCCTAGGAACAGTGCTGCCTATCAACATCAATTCCCATGCCATGACATGGTACGAAAAAGGACTTATCAACTTCAAAGAAAAGAAATATCTGACTAAAGATAATCCTATCACCCCGATCATACATTTCAGGAACAGTAGTCAAGTCTTGATCCTCTGATGGCTCTGGCAATTGTAATGCAGTTATCCTTAGATAGGAAGGGTCTGGCTGCTGTCAGCAGTTTGCCATGGTATGCTGCTGTGGAGGCGATGGCGTTCACTTGCCTAGTCATTGTTAGATTAGAGTCTAGATAGACGCCTAATGTTTTTACTGAATTTGTCAATGGGATAATAATATTATCAATCGTACAATAGCTGAATATTGAGTCAAGGTTCTTAAGTGTTTCCTTGGAGCCCACTATTAGTAACTTTGATTTTGTCTTAGTTGAGGCATAGGCCAATGGCTACCATCCATGCTTGAATCGTGTTGTATATGTGCTTAAGTGTCTTTGAGTCAGTGTCATAATCTCCAGTGAGGGTGAGGAGGATCTGGGTATCGTCAGCGTAGTTCGTATACGAGATACCTAGGGAGTCAAGCATGAGGAAGAGAGGTCGTGTGAAAATATTGTAGAGGGTTGGTGAAATACATGATCCTTGCGGGACGCTGCATAGGATGATGGAGGGTGAGGCTGAGGCAATGTCCGAGAAAACTTGCATAGTCCTTGCTTGCAAGAAGGAGGCGATCCATGTGTGGCATTGGAAGAGAGGTTGGCTGTAGTGGAAAGGTGGTGGCATAGGACTTGGTAGTAGGGAAGCAATGAGACAACTAAGAGATACCCTTAGCTATGTAAAATTACCTTGTGATCCATACCCTCTATATAAAGCGGAATATGATGGTAAATGAATGACATGGTACGAAAAAGGACTTATCAACTTCAAAGAAAAGAAATATCTGACTAAAGATAATCCTATCACCCCGATCATACATTTCATTCCTAATCCACAAATCTACGTCCAAACCACCAGGACGGCCAATAGTAGCGTCAATTGACTCACTATTAGAAAATACATCCAAATATGTGGACATGTTCCTGTTCCCCTTTGTGGAGACATTACCATCCTATACAAAAGATACTACGGACTTACTCAACCAGATTGCCCACATTCCCTGGCATCATGATTTTCTTTTAGTAACATTAGATGTGGTTTCTCTATACACTTGTTTCTCACATTCTCAAAGTCTCGCAGCAGTAAAAAGTTATTTGTTGACCAGATCCCTCAGCTACCGGGACCACTCGCAGATGCTATTACATATGCTTTCCTTCATCCTGACCCATAACATATTCATGTTTGACCAGGTCTTTTATAACAAAATCTGTGGAACTACCATGGGCACTGCATTAGCCCCAACGTTCGCCAATTTGTACATGGGCGCGTGGGAAGAAGGCTTATTCTCAAATGAAGATAAAAAGAGGCATACTGACAAGGTTATCCTACGGCAAAGGTATTTCGATGACCTGTCTATAATATGGAATGGGACGGAGACTGAATGGATGGTGTTTTTTGACATGTTGAATCAGGAACACTCAAATCTTAAATTCACTGAACATCATGATATATCCGAAGTGGCCTACTTGGACATTAAAGTGAAAATAGTCAAGAACACCATCACCACGGAACTGTATCGGAAAGGGTTCCATGTCATTTCATCGTCAGGCATTACAAAGCTGCAATTTAAATGTGTTTGATAGTTGATTGATTTCTTTTTTTTGTGGTGCCCCCCAATCTCTCCTCCTGCACCTATTTCTAACTATACCCAACCCCCCCCAATCACTTATCTGCCCTTTCCCACCCCCCCAAACAATTCAATTCGATGAACTGTAAAACACGTTTAAACTGCAGGCTTTGAAATGCCTGATTACGAAAGAACATCGTACCATCGAGAAGACACCAGTACCAACACTGTCTTACATGCGACCAGTGCACATCCCACCTGCCTCAAGAATAGCATTCAGTGCGGTGAGTTCCTCCGAATTAAGAGGGACTGCAGTGAAAAAGCAGTCTGGAAAACCAATGCCAAGAGAGCAGCAGTAGGATTCCTGGCAAGGGGATATCGAAAAATTCACCATAAACAAAGCATACTATCGCAGTAGCAGTAAAACCAGGGAAGCCATACTTGCCAAAGAAAATTCTCGAATGAGACATGCGCAAGACAAAGGAGACAACATCATCAGATTCATCACCACTTACAATTCAGGTGCAAAAGAAAGAAAGTAAATTCTGAGTAAACACTGGCACTTGCGTAAATGAGATAAAGATATCAGTCACCTTTTGCAATCTAATGCCACAGTCACTTCCAGGAAGTCTGCATCTAAACAGACAAGATTCTCACCAAGCTTGTTTCAACTGACGGATATACAGACTACAGCCAGCTGGCTATCTAAACGTATACCTGTTTTTTTTCACATGTGCAAAGTGTAAAGCATGTCGCTTTGGAACCAATACACAAAAGTACGTTCATCCTCGGACAAAGACTGAGGTCACAATCAAAAAGGAACTGAAATGCTTCACACAATTTGCAATCTACATTATCACATGTGCATACAATCTGTGGTACATAGGCAGCAGCAAACTAGAAGTAAGGTTATGTATCCTGCAGCACCTGCAAGCAATTAAAAACCGATATATGGCCTACCCCCTTGCCAAGTATTTTGAAAATAAACATCAGGGCAACATTACCTCTTTCAAATACTTTGTAATTGACACTGTAAATGCACACCCGAGAGGAGGGGACAGACTAAGGAAACTCAGACAAATTGAATCCCGCTATGTAGTGGATTACAACACCACATTTCCTACATGCCACAACCGAGACGATGAACTTTATGTCTTTGTGGGAGACTAAGATGCTTCAGCTGAATGCCACAAGACTTTTACCTAAAAACAAATAGATATGTCTGGAGAAATCTTAGGACCAATCTTTAGTACTGACAAAATGTGGTTTTCAATATTTTCCAATATTTTCTTAAAATTCTTCAAATATTCTTCGAATGGTTTTAATGTTTCTAATGTTTTCTCACTTTGTTTGCACAGTTCTGTGCATATTGACTTTGTTGTTTGCACAATTTTTATAATGTAAGAGGTTCTGGTCATGTGTGGCATATATAACATGTGAAATTTGAACATAATGACACCAGTATATGAAACAGGATGTATATTGTGACATGAGGATTTCAAATCACCCTCATTTAGGATGTCAGTATTCCCAGTATTCAGTATTCAATCATCTATTTTAGCTTAAACAATACATAGCATTTTGTTTTGTTTTATATACAATCTACATAAAGTTTTATCTGTATATTGTATTAGTGAAGGAGATCTATGGCACTTTATTTCCCTGCTATTTGCACTATGTTTGATGTACATAGTGCCCATGGTGCATATGGATCTAATTAGAACACAGTCGGTAAATGCCTAATAGGCAAATTGCACTAATAATAGGATCGCAAGAAGTTTACAGAGCATGCTGCACTTTAGAAGCACAGTAGGTATTGGCACCCGCATAGGTTCATCTGCCAATTGTTATCTTCCAAAATATTGGTTTTTATTACTGTGGATTTCTTAGATCAGTATATTGCTTCAATCACACAGACCATTTGGGTTAACCGCTGCCTGTCTCCTTAGCACCTTGAACTTTCATGATTGCATAGGACACTGGCACCCACAAGGGTTCACTGCCAGTGATCCATTGTAGGATCTACTGGCAGCAGCAAGGGTCTATTTGCCAGCTGTCAACTTTGAACATGCCTGCCATGTTACACAAAGTTTTTTAGATCAGTATATTGTGCTTTGACCATAGCCCATTTGGGAGTATTGTTGTCTGTCTCCATAGCACCTTGCCCCTTCATAAACACACAGGATACTTGTGCCCGCAAGGGTCTACTGTCAGTGATCCATAGCAGGACATTTTTCAAATGTTATCTCCCAGTGATTAATAGTAGGACATCTAATACATTAGAGAATAGGCATAGACAAGCAGGGCATAGGCACCCGCAAGGGTCTTTAGTGCTGATGATCCCCTGCACCATCTCTGCAATATATGTTTCAATCGACATCAGCACATTACACTTTATATACCATTATGGCAGATATACATTTGAGATACCCGCTTGTAACAATGAGAAACCTAGACAACGCACCAGGGAGCATCCTTTCGGGGTAAACAAGGCATAATTGTCTGTATGAATTGACTGCCAATAATAATCAAGTTAGATCTATAATATAGTTGATAATGTACTAGCACTCTGCACTTTATACATTTATACATTTAGCAAATGACTATAGTAACTAGGGAGTACTATATATACTCTGTATACCTCTTACCCGCATTTATCAATACCTATTTCTGATGTTTTCACTGTGGTTTGATCAAAAAAGTACATCCTGTGTACATTCATGCTGCCGGGCTATTCACACTAATGTAATTTAGCACACTCCGAAAATGGCGACATTTATGCACCCAGGTTTCTCACACAGCATGGTAGTTGTCATTATCCACAACAGTGATGAAGGACCAAAATGTTATGTGTTTACTATAAATCCAGTCCTCTTTCCTTAACTTTTATACAAGACGAAGTCTGTGTAGGGTGAAACACGTTGGTCTTGTGCTTTTGCTGCTGCCCTCCTTGTCCCAAATCGATGTGTCAATAAAGGACTTTTCTTCACAGCAGTGACGCCTGGGATATTTTTCTATTTTTACTTCTGTCTGAGTGCCGATGCACCTGGGAGCGTGTGACAGTCCGCCCGTCTTTTCTCATATATATATATATATATGTATATATATGCACATTTTAATCCTTACTACCCAAAGCATCTGTTAATATGTTAATATACACACCACATCACATCTTTCACTCCAAATACTTTCAAACCACCAATAAACCACAAACTACAATATACTTCCACAGAGAACACAGGTTACACAACACACAATTATCAATAATAACAGAATTCAATTCTACCATTTCCTCTGCTTCATATAACAAGACGGTATTGTGAGGAGTCAGGAATGAAACCCAGACACAAATGATTCATGATTTTGTTTAAAGACCTTCAATGAAAATAAAAGGGTTGGCACAATCTCTCTGACCCTGCTCTAAGAGGAATTTTCCTACCTAAACCACAAACTAAGGATCTGTCTGTGTCAGAATGTCCAAAACAAAACTGTCCCATGCCCAAAGTTCTATTCTGACCCTCACACCATGAACTAAATTCTAAGGTGAAGATAATAATGTCTTTAGCCTTGGGTGGTTTAGAAATGTGTTCATAAAGGAAGAATAAAAAGCTCCAACACAAATGTTCTTCACAGATAAAGATCCTTGTTCCAGCGGGTGGCTCCCTTCCCGTGGATTCTTCTTTACTTCCTGATATTTTGACAATGAACAGTTCTTTGTGCCTTTCTTGAACAGCAACACCACTGACCCAAAAAACTGTCGAGTTTTCTCCTTTTGTCTCTTTCAGGATACCCAGTATAATCTCCTGCCAGGGTTCGGCTCTTTCTCTCCTGGTTAGCACAATCCTTTTCCTGCTCCTGATATTTCTTCTCAAGACCACCTTACATTTTTTACTTTTCTTGTAACTGCCTGGTATACTCTCCTGCCAGGATGTCTGTACATACGGGCTCCCTGCCCCCTCCCAGACATGCACATCTACTTTGTTTGATAACACTCTTGGGTAAACATTCATAATGGTTTTCAAGGGCAGGTCAGTCCTGCATGACTGGTAGGTGGAACTGGAGAAGGCGTTTTCATAATTTTCACAAGGCAGAAGAGTGTTGTCCTATGGGTCTTGTGAACAGGTATGCCCTTCATAGGAGGATGAGGCAATGTAGGCAATGTATGATAATATGCCATGAGGCTATCATGTATAGGAGGGTTTTCCTTAAGGAAAAATGGGGGAAACCATGTCTCATCCGATGAAGCCATGACATCTCAATGAAGGTTGTCTCCCCTCCATGTGATCCTCTCTCATATAGCCACGACCAGGATCAGGTTCAGGTAGCAGGTGCTGTCCCCTTAACCAGGACGGAGGGAAAACCACACCTGCTAGCTTCTTTAATGCAAGGGTATCCACACCTCCTCTCGCCCACTTAGATCCGGGACGGAGGGAAACCACAGCTCCTTGCTTCTATAACTCAAGGCAATCCACACCTTCTCTTGTTCCCTTACCCAGGACGGAGGTAAACCACATCTCCTCAGGCCCCCTTAACGCAAGGTTATCCTCACCTCCTCTCGCCGCCTTACCCACGACGGAGGGACACCACACTGCCTCTGCTTTTATAATGCAAGGGTATCCACACCTCCTCATGCCCCCATACCCGGGACAGAGGGAACAATACACCTTTACTAGACACCCTAAAGTCTACTCTTCGCTGCCATTTTCTCTTATAGAGGAGTATTCACTTACTTAATATGTCAATATAAACATACTCTAACTATAACAGGCGGTCTTCCCCATTTACTGGGAGTATTACTTCCAATGCAAAATTCCTCCTCCCCCACACAAATAAAACCACAATTTTCTACGCTTCTGCATTTTTCATGCACGGGCAAACTCACGTTCCATGTTTCTCTGAGGTACACAATACAGAGCCTCCTCCTGCAATTGCAATTACGCTACTCAGCCCTAGCTGGATCGTGCAGGCCTTCTCAGAACTCCCGCTTGCCTCCTCATTTGTGATACAAAAACCTGAACAACCTCACAACGGGCTGAGAATGATAAGGTGTGAAACCATAAGATTTGCATACTTACAAAAAATAATACAAGTGACATTTTTCAAAACATGATAATTGGCTACACTAACCAAAGCCCCTATAGATCCCTATACATTGAAGTCTACAATTGGCAAAACCATTATCTACAACCGCAAAAAGGTCCCACTCCTCAAACATAGTCATCATTACAATAATCATCACTACCACATAATCTGGTTGGTTGGCATGGTAACTACTGACAGTGATAAGAATACTTTGCTGCCATTGGATGGCACCTCTTAAAGTGGCTTTGAATGTTGCAACCATCCTAGACAGTCTGAAGAGAGGTCCCAGGAATGTCCCTCCTCACCCCCGTGAGCATAATGGGCCGAAGCGTCAAGACCACACGAAGTCACACACACATTTTTTGGACATACCCCAAGTGCACCACTGACTGGCACATATGCAGAGAGGTATCCCCTCAGATAGTCATTCCAACCATATCCAGTGCATTTCCTTCCAGATCTAGGGAACCTGACAGAGATCGTGGATCTGAATACTATAATAGACTGAATAGATTAAGTGACAATAAGCTACTGTGCTGATGTCACTATTGACCTAATGATGTAGCAGCGTTACTCATGAAGCACACTCGCAGCCCTGCACCACATCACACAAACACACTTGCATACACGAAGAACATGCTTACACAGTTCTGTAGACAGAGGACGGATACATATACATATTTTCAAAGATTGTATTCTTCTTCTCATTAGCCAAATGCAGTAACGCTGAAACACAAGGCAGCAAGAGATCCTGAGCAAGCTTGCAGATGCTTATGGCAGCTAACCCTATGGGACAACACAAGTATATTTGGAGCTGGCAGAACTGTGTATGACTAACTTACAGGAAAGACAGCAGAGTATGATCAATGTAGAAATCACATTAGAAGGCTAAAGAAAATTACAGAAGGCCTCAGCTACAGGACCCCAGAAAAGAGAAGCAGGCTCAGGCTGCATGAAGTGGGAAGGCCGAGCTCACAGTCAAGGTTATAGATAAAAACAAGCACATTCCGAGATCCAAGCACCAAAGGGCCAACTGCAGGAAAACAGAATACATCCTCATAAATGCAGATCCGAAGAGCTCAATTTTGTGGTCCACAACCACGGGATGCAGCCAAACTAGACGATGGGCGTTTACCCATTGTGGGAAGACGAGCGTTCTCAGCAACCCAGAAGAGAAGTGAAACAAATGTTGCAACGGGGAGTGCACTCTCATAGGCAAAGGTAGTCTACTACCAGATACAACTGAGGCACAGAGTCATTTCACATTACCTTGAAGAGGTGCACAGATGGCTGATAACCATACTGGGTCACAGACATGAGGAGACCAGATCTAGGCAATCAAGAGACAGAAATCCAGGGCTGGATGGCAGAGGGCAAGGACCAATGGTAAGTCTACGACCCTGCAACAATGTAATAGATAGTTTCATGGGGACGGGGCAGCTCAGCCATCTGACATGCGAGGGCCAGTAGAATAAACCCTATATGGGCTAGCTATAGTCGATACCACTCTATGCACCCAATCAGTAGTGGGGATAGGTTTTTTGTGGGGGGCACAGGTGATAAAGCCATTTGAGAACAAAACTGCAGAGTGCGTTTTGGGGAGCAGAGAAGTACTGGAGAATTGTGAAATGATCCCTGTCGGTTTTTTGTAAGAAAAGACAGTCTGACTTGGCTGAATCCTTCATTATTCTGGGGAGAGGATTGTTGGGCCCTCGGTGCAATACCCCAGACCTCTGGCATACCTGGTTTACTCACCAACAAGTTCAATTATTATTTGATTTAATGTGGTTTTGAACAGAGCGATCAAGCCTGTGTTTCAATGAACAAAAATATACTTCCATCTCATTTCCTATGTAAGGGCCCCATTTGTCCCAGGCAGCTTCCCCAAACTTGAGTATTCTAGTTAGCAACTGTTGCTCAATACTAGCTGCCACCAACACAGATACATGATGTTTTAATTGGATCACAGGATGAATAACAGTCTTAATGGGGTTTGGTCTGCCCTGTATATTTTATTGCCTTTGACATGGCCAACCATCCCATCTTGCTCAATCGTCTCCGTGATAACCTTAAGTCCTGGCCTGGCTTAACTCATTCCTCTCTGATCAACCCTCCCAGGTCCAACTTGGGTCCTTCCTTTCCTCTATCTCACTCTCAACCTGTGGTGTTACCAAGGGGTCTAACCTCTCTCCCTGGCTGTTCAACCAATACCTGGCACCTCTCACCCACTGCATTGCCGCAACTTTCAGTGCTATGCGGATGACACTCACCTTGTTTTCAGGCTCCTCTCTGCCACCTCTTCTCCTTCTCTCATCTCTGATTGTCAGTCTGATATCCAGGAGTGGTGTGCCGACGCTCTCTGTGTTAATGCCAGTAAGACAGAGATTCTCCTCATCGGCACACTTGCACCGTCCTTTCCTGTCACTCTCTGGCCGGCCCCCCTTGGCCCTCTTCCGGCTCCCACCTGTGAGGCTAAGAACCTTGGGGGCATCTTGGACTCCACACTCTCCTTTTCTCCTCAGAGGTATTCTTCCTTTCATCTCCTTCCCAAAGAAGCTCACTGTCTCTGGAGCTGTGGTTCTCTCCAGGCTGAACTACTGTAACAGCCTCTTTCTAAATCTGCCTGCTTCTACGCTCCACCCTCTGCAACTCATCCAGAACAGGACTGCAAGATTTGTCCTTGGCCTCAAGCCCAGGGATCGTATCTCTCCAGCACTGAAATCTCTGTATTGGCTCCCAGTGGCTGCAAGGATTAAGTTCAAGACCCTGTGCATTATCCACAGTGCCTTCTGGGGCCTGGGTCCTCAATACCGCCAAATCTGTCTTCGTAAATACCTTCCTACTTGAGCTCTTTGCTCCTCCACCTCCAACCCCCTCAGGATCAGTCGCTTCTCCAAGCAACGAGTTGGTGGTAGATCTCTTTCTTCAGGTGGGGCCTGCCTCTGGAACAGCCTCCCTGCCTCTCTGAAACTTGATGAGAACAATCTCGGTTCCGGAAGCACCTCAAGACCTTCCTCTTTGCTTCTGCATTCTCTTTTCCTCTCCCCTGCTGATTTCCTGTCTGATGCTGCACTAGTCAGCTGGCCATGCTCTGATTTTGGGCACAGGTCCCTGCCCACACAGTTGTACACCCGCACTGCTTCCCGGGAACCCTTGCACTTGGGTCTGTATCTGTAAATCTACAGTCCCCCTACCTGCACTTTTGGACACCTGCTATCTGCACTTACCCTTGCACCTGATACCTACTGGCCGCACTTCTTGTTATTGTTTTGATCCCATTACAGCACTGCCCCTTCCACTTTCCCCTGGCACTTTTCCCCTCCTGCTCGCCTCAACTTGCGCAATCTCAATGTCACTTGGACAAGTAAGATCGTTATCTCTGTCCTCCCTCTGTTCTCCATTTCTTACCTTGTCGGGCCTTTAAACATTTTTGTATAGGCGCGTTACAAATGCCATATCATATCATATCATTCTATTTTACTGTATGTAGTATAGGGTGCAGTGGCACTAATTGGCCATAGGGGGCACTGTGTATCTAACTTAGTTCAGTGTATTTGGCAATATTTCGTCTTGGAGCACTTTGCACCTGGCGATCAAGGCATGTTTATTCAATTATTGTTTGGACTAGAAATAATTGCTACATATCTGCTCTTGTGTCATGGGAAAAATATCTCTTTGTCGCTCTGTCTAGCACAATCTTATACTCCCTTCCTCTGTAACCTTGGATGTCTCATATTTTCAGGTGAGAAAGGGCTTTTCATAAAGTTGAACACATCTAGGCACTGTGGCGCAGCAGTTTAAAATAACACGTTTTGCAGTTTCAAATGGGGTGTTTGCTACAAAATTGGTGCAATTTATACTCAATGCTACTTTCATAGTTTATCAGGAATACTGTTTCTTCATGCATCTTCTAGTAAACTTCTCAGTGTATTCAGCACCCTATATTTCTCACTGATCTCCTCAGTGTATGCTGCAACCTAACTCCCTCAATGTGGTACAACTACTGTGAGAAACCTGGGGCGTCCTCATATTTACTCCCCTTGGGTCCACTTCTCAGGTGGCCGGGAAAGGCTATTGCTTTTGTATCCTTGGGGGTGGAGAAGCGAGGGATGATCACCTCGGTAGAGGTACCTTGGGGATTCGGGATGGGAGGTCCTTAGGTGAGACACGGTATTCAGCATTTCCCTTTCATGAAGAATCCTCAATCTCAGAGGCAGTTATGGGGTATTGCTATCCCTATCCCACTGACCAAGAACACGCCAGGAGATATTATCCAACCAGAAGCAACAGAAAGAGGGTGAAGAAGAGAGGGGTTAAGAGTGAGGTAGGCGAGACATGATATCGCCCTTTCCCTATTGAAGATCAACCTAACCCTCCCCAGCCTTTATAGGCTATTGTAAAATATCTCCCCTCATTTCCGCACATTTTACCTCAGACACTACTTTGACGAGAAAGAGGCAACTGAGAGTAATGAACACTAAGGGCCTCATTACACGGATGGCGGTAGGGATTTACCGGTACCGGTAAAATACCGGTACCGGTAAATCCCTACCGCCTTACTACGAGGTCCCTTTGCGGGTTGGGGGATTTAACGCCTGCTTTTAGCAGGCGTTAAAATCAAACCCGCTAAGGGACCTCAGAGCTAATTACGGCACCGCAAAATTGTGGTGCCGTAATTAGCGCCTTCCCCATTCCCATAGAGCCCTATGGGGCAGAAATGGGAATGGGGAAGGGCAATGGCGGAAAGGGGATTTACCGCCCCTCCAACCTTGGAATGGGGCGGTGAATCCCCTTTCCGCCAAGGCGGTGCCGGTATTTTACCAGCATGAGCCATGGCGCCAATAGCGCCATGGCTCACCGCCTACCGGGTAATGAGGCCCTAAAACTTCATTTCACCACTCTAGTACTGGGACGAGAGCAATCTCTGCAGAGTACGTTGAAGGTCAGACATGTCCCTTTAATTATGGTCAGGCAAGCCCAATAGAAAATCCACACCAGCAACCTGTCAAGTGGTTGCAGGTGTATAAAGGGAGACCAAAGGAGCAACAAGGGGTGCAACAGGGAGTCCCTTGTGGGAGGGACAAGCAGGAGACCCATAATTATGAGGCGGCAGCTGTGGTGTGACCTGAAAGGAGGACAGGACAGAGGCCGATGTCCCAGAAAACCTGTGAAGCCCCAGGCGAGTCAGCCCATACGCTGCCACAGATGTGAGAGCATCCATTGTTTGGGCCAAACAGTTGGAGCAGTGAACAAGAGAGAAGGAAGAAAGGACACTGTCCCCAACCCGTGGAGGAGAGCAGAGCTGCCGGCGTGTTCAAGGAAGCACCTAGGGTGGGAGCAGGGTTTGCAGAGACCAGCCTGCTCGCCTGTGAAGCAGAATAGAAGCTGCATAGCCAGTGGAGGAGGAACGCTGAGGACAAGTGAGTTTAAGAAGGGTCACTCAAAGCCAGGGGGCGCTCCTGAGGGCTACGGATGCGTACCGAAGTACCATATGACACATATTGAATATTAAATTAAATGAAACTTTATGGGCAAATCTAATAGTTGATGAAAGCTAAAAGGGAAAAGTGCCCATTTGAAAGCAACCTACAGAAAAGATTGCAAGTGTGAAAGAGTGCAGCAGAAAGTTGGAGCATGAACAAGATCACCACAAAGTGAACTTTACAAATGGATACAGTGTAGCAAAGCCAAAGACTGGCAAGAGGTGTTCCACACGTTATGGCAATGCCAAGAGGCTAACCAGGAGAAGCCAGGAGATTGTGCCAAGAGGCCGACAAAGAGAAGGTAATTTAATGTGAATCTGCACACAGCGGCAAGTACGGAACAACCCGTGTGGGCTAAAGAGCCTAGGGTTCCTGGTTGTGTGACCTGTGATGGGTGGGCAGTCTGGTCTGACAACTGCGCCTCGACCAGTGAGCCCTAAATTGTGAAAGTCAAGGACATTGTGAAATACACAAAGAAGAAGCACTGTCAGTGAACTGGTAAGGTGAGCCAGAAGAAGGGTCAAGTGGACCTGGATTTGTGTTGAATTTGAAAGACTGAAACTAGTACATGTTGCTTCATTGAAATCTTGGGGAAGGGAAACCTGAGATTTGATGAACTCCAAATACTGTCTTGAGGATGGAGCCTCAAGACCACTTTTCATTTTAACTATGTTGCTTTAAACTTGGGGAAGGGTACCCAGAGGATTGTGTGGAACTATATTGCCTTGAACCCAGGAAAAAGAATCTTGAGACTTTTGTGGAATTTTCTTGAACTCGGGGAAGGAGAGCTGAAAAGGAAACTAAGAGCTGGACGAGGCTCAAAACCTTACATTGTGGGGTCAATGATAACTTTTGGACACAGACAGACTTTTAAGTTGAACTCATTGACTCAGACTTCCTTAGTTTCATTTGGGTAGGGAAATCCCACTTTAGCATAGGGCAAGATAGGCCTACTACCATCCTGACATTTGAGTTAATAAACATTTTTTTTAATCTGTTGTCTATGTCTTGCTTCATGATATCTTCACACTACCAATAGTGTTGCAAACTACTTCTTTCTACTTGTGTTTATATTCTAACAGCAGCCTAATAAGACATGGGTCCCTTTTCTACATGGGTTAGTATATTGTTTGTGTTCAGGCTTATTGAAAGCAGTCTGGGATAAAGGCCTAAAATCATTCATTTAAGTGAGCTCCCTTATTTTGTATTTATGTCCATGTTTTTCAGGTGTGGGGGGGCAGGGCATGTCGAGACGTTTGCCCCATTTTCACCATCACACTACTACACATAAATATTAGTCACACTCAGTAGTTTCATTAAATAACTATAAAAACCAAATAAGCATTGTAGTAACATATCACGTAACTCCATCATGCTCAATCGATGTCCACAGACAAATGGTGATGAACCTGTTGGCTGCAGACAGGAAAAATTACCATGAACTTACCGCCAACTCCACGGCAATTTCTACACACAGTAATGCGTACATGTTTCTGTTTCTACTCTTTGCCACCCTCCCCAGACACTCTTTCAACCCCAAATTTATTTTCTAGATGGCTTTTGTGCTGCACTCTCCACAGACGATGAACACGGTTCACAGATCCATGGCGCCCGCCTCTAAAGTTTTGACGAACCTAATGTTTCGCAATTGACCAATGTGTTGAACCCTGACGAAGACATATAAGACATTACAGTACATGTCGAAAACAGTCAGTGATTTCCATGAGACTATTGAGGACATACTTCCTTTCAAGTAGATATCCTGTGTATCTCTTTTGCTGAGATAGCACAATAGTTACCTTTGGTACATAACAGAACTCTCTCTATGCTTGTTCTTGATCAAGTTTGATTTCTGATTATAGATTGTAACTAACTCTCTGAATTATTTCTTTTCCTGTAGGTTGAATTTTTCTCTGTATACCTACGAAAATATCTTTGGGCAATGTTCTTGGGAAGTTGATATGTTCATGCCAACACATGTATTGAATCTTTTAATTGGATTCAATGCCTACTAATGTTCATTTTGTTCTGATAACAATTGTACTTATTTTCCCCCTCTTTTAAGGCCATGCCGTCTATTTAATATATGCATGAACTTACTTACTATTAAAATGGCTTTGTAAAAATTTTTTTGCTTGATATTGATCCCAAAGGCACTCCCTGCCTGTTTACATATCTTTGTTGATAATGTTACAGTCATCCACAGAGAAAATGGATTTGAGGAAGTAGGGTGTGGCGCTGAAGTGTGCCGCAAGTTAATTGTGTTTATTTCTAATTAAACACCCTTAGCATCTACATGGTGCTAAGGTTGTGTAACAAAATGAATATGACCTTGCAGTGTGACATTGTGCTGTGCCGTATTTTCTGATGTCCTTTTATCTGTTGATTATGTCAGGGTCATCATCTTTTCAATTTTAATTCTAAATTCAGGCATGTATTCCTTACATTGCATTGCTAAAGCGCACAGAGAGCCATCTTGATTGGTGGCAATTTCAAACCTCTGCAGTTCATAATAATGTTGTCTAATAATATTTCCACAGTAAAGAATTAGCATTGAATAACAATAAATTGCATTTCATTAAGTTACCAAAAATCATATTCCATCATGCCTAGTAGCTACATTGATATTGCAAGATTCAATTAATACTTACATTAATGGGTGCTATAATCAATGGGACTCATTACGACCCAGGCGTTAAGGGGTTAACGGCGCCGTAAAAGGCTGCGGTGCCGTTAATCCCTTAACGCTTTACTACGAGGTCCCTTTGCGGCTCCGGACCCTAACGGCTGGTCTGGACCACCCGTTAAAGTAGGGACCCGCAAAGGGACGTTGATGGCAATTACGGTACCGCAATTTGCGGTACCGTAATTGCCGCCTTCCCCATTCCCATTGAGCCGTATGGGGCAAAAATGGGAATGGGGAAGGGCCATGGAGAAAGGGGGAATTACCGCCCCGCCAACCTTGGAATGGGGTGGTTATTCCCCCTTTCTCCATGGCGGACTCTGGCATGGACCATGGTGCTAATAGCACCATGGTTTAGCGCCAGAGTCCTAATGTGGGCCAATATATTTAAACTTTTCCCTCAGGACTGTTAATACTACTACATCACCAAACAAATTCATATTAATAAACAAAAACAGAAAAGTGCCCAAATAGAAAGTAGAGAGACACCCTGCTAATTATTGCACACAAAAAGTAAATCCATTACGATGGTGAGGTCAACAACGGCAAATGTCTGAAAGCCAAACTCCAAAAACATATTACTAGCACAGTGTTGCAGACAATTCAATGTATGGAATATTTGTATCTCTAAAATGAAAATATTCAGGTATATATTTTCAATGCTTGATCTTGATATGTTCGATTGTATACTCCATAGCCTCCATCAAGAATTACATTCTCCTACTTAAGTGCCTAATGGGCCTGCAATTACTCATCTCTATTGTGCTCAATCATTTTGAACTGTATGGGCCTCATTACGACCTTCGCGGAATGGGTTAACAGGCTCCGCTAATGGAGGTGGACCCGTTAAACGCGTTCTGTGAAATTACGAGGTCCCCTAAAACCAGGCGTCGTTACCGGGTCCCGCGATGGGAAGAGGGAGCTAAAAATGGGCCCGTCGTAATCGGCCCGTTGTTAGCTCCCTCTCCCGTTCCCATTGAGCCCTATGGGGGCTCAGATGGGAATGGGGAAGGTCCGGGCCTGAGTTCCCAGAGGGAGGAATTACCGGGCCCTCCGAACTCGGAATGGCCCGGTAATTCCCCATTCTGGAAACCCGGTAAAGGAGCCCGGTTTGGCGGCAGCCATGGAGCTAATAGCTCGTAATGAGGCCCTATGTCTTGTTTCTAATTGCCTAAGTACCTTTACTCCTCTCTGTGACTCGGGGGCCCAGGGTACACCAAAAAGCTGAAACCCCCAGATGCCCTGCATGCACCATGTTTAAAATGGTCCAGCAATAGGATATGCCGGATCTTGATTTAGATTTTGTATAGCCCTCGTGTGTTGCAGGATTTTCATATTAAGCTTACAGGTCTTACTCCACACATACCTTTTCTTCCAGCTACATGTCAAAATGTACACTTCATAGGTTGTTTCAAAGGACTTACAGTCCCGATTTGCAACTCTTAATCTGTAATGGGATGTGTACATGTGGCATGACTTTCAGCATATTGGCATACATTGCATCTAGTTCATGTGAAAAACCTTCACAAGTGCCCCAAGTCGCATGTTCTTATTCTCCTTATCTGTTTTAAAGAAACTAGGGCCCATAATATCTCACAGTGATGGAGATTTCCGATATGCAATGCTTGGCCTCATGTTTAATTCAGCTGCCAGATTTCAATCCTTTTATTAATATATAGTGGTAATGAGTGGGTAGTAATAGCTATACTTTTTGGTTGTATTTGTAATGGTGTATAGTAATTGTAGTGTTATGTACTTTAACATTTGACATTTCCACCATTCGTAAACTTTACTTTTTGATGGATTAACCGTAACTTCTTTGTAAAAATGTTTTCTTAATGTATATATTATACTGCGGCAGGCGACACACTATAGTTAAATTGAGTATCAAGTTCAATGGGAACCCAAAAATGTAATTGCTAATAACTTTTGACTTGCATGATGGATTTGGCTAATATTTCACAAATAAAATGTTTGCCACAGCATCCTGTTACCCACCAGAAAGAAAACGCTGTTTTCGGCCTACTCCCATTCATTTCCCCATGGAGAAAAAGTCCACATTTCTTAGCCGTGCACACAGCAAGAACCCCTCATCGGAACTGGACCAGGTATGAAACAACATGGGCACGGAGCATTGACTCAATTTCAAGGAGGGGCCTGTGGTTATTCAGTCCAGCAGTACTTCAAATATTTGACGGAGAAGTGAGGGCCCCCTTCTCACAAAATTATAGCTCTATCTCCCATGGTGCATTGCAGCAGAGAGACTTTTCAGAAATGAAAAGACACCTTTTGTTTGTTCCACAGGGCAGATGTTCGGGTTACTACCGGAATAACCAGGGTTGGCCGAAAACAAAAAGTGCAAAAAAGGCCATTTGAAGGAGGAAAAAGGATGAAATGGCATGAAACTAGAGGTGGGGAGGGGGATAGAGGCACCATGTGAAATCTGAGAGTTGGGTGTAGGCAGGGGAACCAAGTTCAGAGCTTAAATGATTTTCCATAACCAGGGTTATTTTTGCATAACCGGTTATAGTAGAAAACGGAATATGGAATCAAAGTGTGTCACAAAAATAACCAATGTTATTTTATGAATAACCAGGGTAACTTTATGGATAACAGATGCTATTTGTAGTACATTACTATTATCAGAGTTATACTAATCGTGGTTATGAGAAAACGTTTTTATTTTTAAAGATAGAGTGTAAGATAATGAGATTAATACAGTGGCATGTTACAGCTACAGGGAGGTGGGGGTAATGGTATCTAGTGTTTCCATCGAAAAGGTTTCCAACTAAACCTTTTCCATCAAAGCCTATCAATCGAAAATATATGCATCAAATGCATATATGTGATAGGTAAAGGGTTAATTTTCATGGGGTTGGCTCTTTAAGGGTTAATACAGGGGTGTTGGTGGGACCCCCCCAAAAAATACAAAAACCTGCATTCAATGCAACTATTTTCGATGGTTGGGTTTTCAATGCAAAAACTTTTGTTGGAAAGTTTTAGATGGAAAGACCATAAACCGGGGGTAATGGATGTGGCCGAAGACTATGGATACTGGATTACTTTAATTAATATTATTATCATTTAATCCTTCTTATTCATCACATGCCAATAGGCCTTAGGGTGCACACACACAAAGACTGACAAACAATCAAATTAGGAATCAGTGATGGAGCAAGATAATATACAGTTTAACCTGGATTCATGTTTAAGAGCCGTGTCTTAACAGCCCTTTTAAAGGTGGATAACAAGGGTAGGTCTGCAGCGAGAGGAGCGGATCATTCCACTCCTCAGGGGCGCACACATTAAAACTTGTTCCGCCAAATCTTGCAAGTTTAAAACTTGGCTGTGTATGTTTATGATCATCACTAGAAGGCAGGCTTCTCACTGATTGAGTGGCTGCCAGATGCTTCATCAAATATTGTTGTGCTTTGGGAACTCTACATTTGTATGTCAATGAAAGTGATTTGTGCTTAGTCCTATGCTCAACACAGAGTCAGTTTAGGGCATGTCTTGAGGCTGTCACGTGATCTAGTTTAGCTAGGCCACAGACGGTATTCACTGCACCATTTTCTGCAGTGTGAAGAGAATGCACATTTGCCCAGGAAGTTCCTAACAAAAGACTGTTCCAATAGTCGAGTCTTGAGTTCACTAAAGCTGTAGCAAGAAAGGATCTACGTTCTACCTATAAGTTGGGCTTTATTTGGTTCATCAGTCAAAGTCACATAGGAACAGGGGCATCGCAGATGGACAACATGGGATTTCATGGAAAGTTCAGAAATGAAGGACACTCCCAGTGTTTTTAATTGTGTGGCAAAAACCTATTTTACAACACATGGTACAAAGAATGCTATATTGTGTGTCAGGTTATTTTAGGCAGAGCCCAGATGGAACAATAAGCAGCTCTGTTTTGCCATTGTTGAGGGCCGAAGAGTTGGTGGACATCCACAAATGGATTGCCAAATAAACTCTATTCACAGCTTCAGTATCACACAAGAGATTACCCGATAATTCAAAGAGAATTTGGGTATCAGCGTAATTCATATATTGCATGGTTAACATTTATATTCAACCTTTGTTCGATCTTTTAGATCATCTTAACAGAGTGGGTGGTATGATTATGACTGGTCATTTATAACGCAATTAATACCCAGAGTTCTTCAAAGCGCTGACCTGGGTATCGAACCTTTGTTATTCCGCGTTGTTTTGTTTCCAAGGCAAGCGCGTTGCCCCTGAGCTATCCTCCCGAAACGAGAACCCTGGGGCATGCCACAGATGGTAGATATACGAGTTGCTTGGAAGCTGTCCTCTGCTACTATGGAAGATCATGGGCCCAAAAAAGACTGAATCCACTGAGCCGCATTCTCTGAACAATGGGCAATTTTCTTTAACCCATTCACAAGGAGGGAACGGTCCATGAGATCGAACGCTGCTGATAAGTCCAAAAGCATCAGCAGTTCCAGGTGAACCCTCTCCACAATACCAGTGATGTTATGCTTTAAGTCCAGAAGGGCTGTTTCTGTGCTATGCACAGATCTAAAGCCCAATTGTTGAGAACCCAAGATATTGTTCGCCAAATTCATGTAACTGTAAATGTGCAATGCGGTCAAGGATTTTTAGAAGGTACCGTACATTTGCAATCAGCCGGCAGTTGTTAGTAATGGCTGGATCTAGGTTACTTTTCATAAGAAGGGGAGAACCCCATACTTCATTAAGACAGAACTATACAATCCCTGAAAAACGTATTGGGAATCTTAGTAAACCATGGGGATCAAGAGATCGAGCAAGTCTTTAAGAAAATTAGCAGGACAGAGGTCCACTATACAAGAGGTGGGTATCAAACTCGCCACAATCTTTACGATTTCTGACTCTGTACTTTGTCTGAAGACGAACTTGAACATATTAGACTCTACATTAGACTCTACATTAAGTTTGTTTATGGGTGGAAAGAGCCCACCAGCCGGTGAGTTATCCTTAAGAAGAAGCTGCTGAGATTTGGTAGCTTGCTGATGCACTCCTGTTTTCCTAGAAAACTGATCCTGAATTTTCTGACACCATAGGGAGTTCCTTTCCACGGTGATTGATTGAGGGGGTGGGGGTTTGCTCTGGAGTTCCTTCAAAATATTAAAAGGTTCTCTCGAACAGGACTTTGCATTGTTGATTCCTGTATTGAAGTCACTGAATTTAGCCTGAGTAACAGCTTGTTTTAATCTCAAAACAGAATGGTCCTATGCTGCTAATGTTAGAGCCCAAGGGTTCTTTATCCAGGCACGTATGAGTAGCCTTTTTTGTTTCCCGATGTGAACAATGTCATCACTAAACCAGAAATTCTTTGATGTATCTGGCTTAAAAATGTTTCTCCGTTCTGGTTGTAGAAAATGTATCAAATCAGTGGTGGCCTGCAAGAAAGTATTAACTAGATGAGTGGGATTGTCTAATGATTCTAGATTAACAGGTGTCAAGGCCAAGGATGCCAAAAAGGCCTGTGGCGTGACACGTTTGAGGTACTAATATTTTTGAATAGTCTGGGAAAGTTGTCCAGGCTAATAGGTTTGGACAGCAGTAATATAGAAAAGGTGATCATTGCATGATCAGGCCAGGGGCAGGGGTGTACAACAATAGGTGGGATGATAGTATTGTGTGTCAGAACCAAGTTTAATGTAGGGCCGTCTCTCTGTGTCTGCCCGTTGACTAGTTGAGTATAAACGATTGCTTCATGTGCTGCTAGCAGGGATTAGGCCTGCAGGTTCTCCTTTTCTGCACAAAGATTGAAGTCACCTAATAAAATTACAAAACACTGCAGTTTTGTAATATCATTGAGAAGGGCGAGTAACTGCTCTTTGAACAGTGGAGTGTTGTTAGGTGGTTTATACAGAGTAATGATGGTCACTGAGATGTTCTGGTTGACCCTCAATTTGACTAGCAAGATTTCACAATCATCCAGACTTGCCACGTTAATTGAGTGGCAAACCAAGTAGTCCTTCACAATGAAGGCAACCCCTCCTCCTCTCTGTCTCACCCGATCTGTTCTGAACATCTTGTAGCCTGGAGGAAGAGCCTGTGAAGCTGCAAACACAGCTGCTTCATGCAATCAAGTCTCTGTTATAGCAAGCATATCCAGGCTTGATATGGATACAGGGTCAGCAATCTCCAGGCCATGTTGTACAAGAGTGTGTGTGTGTTGAAAAAAGCAACGCTGATGTGCATTTCCTGCAGAATATTTTTTGAGGCAAGTAGAATGGATTTGGGGTGCATGATCTAAGAGGTAGAGGCCAGATCATTCTCTGAAAAGGTGTAGGTGTAAACATGTATATGCATGTCAGATGGAGGCAACTTGGCTGTGGATGGCAAAGAAATAGAGTCCAGTTTCCCACTAGAAAAAGTTTTTTCTTCTAAGTATCCATCCGATGTGAGCTGTGATTCAATCCTGTATGGATTCCCTGACTCGCTTGATATAAACCCCTGAAATGTGCTCCTGGGAACCTAATGGTCCAATATGGAAAGTGGACATGGCCAAAGGTGATGGCCAATAGGTCCCAACGAAACCTATTGCAGCAACATGTCAAGGGACCATGGCAAAAGGCTATGGCTAGGGGGTCTGTTTAGGAAATGTATTGGTACAATATGTAGAGGCCACAGCCAAAGGTCATGGGCACTAGATAGGACCCAAGGTCCATGGCTAGTGGGACTGGAAGAATGCTATTGGGGCAACTTGTAAAGAGGCCATGGCCGAAGGCCAGGGCCAAATTTATGGGCCAAGGCCATGGCCAGTGAGAGGGAAAGAAAGGGCCCACCTTTCATCATGGCCCCTTGACATGTTGCCCACTAGGTGCCGTGTTCACTGTACATGTTCCCCAATATTTTTCTTTCAGACTCACTAGGTGGCCATGGCCAACTATACATGTCTTTCGGGACTACTAGCCAGGGCCAATCCTGATGGCCGGAGTCCCTTTACATGTTTCCCCAATAGCTTTCTTTCAGTCCCACTAGCCATGGCCTTAGGCCATGCCCAGTGCCCACAGCCTTTGGAAATGGCCACTCTACATATTGCTGTTATAGGCTTCCTAAACGGCTCACTAGCCATGCCATTTGGCCATGACTAGTGGCCCTGCCATTTGGCCGTGGACACACCCCTAGGTTCCTTTTGGGTATAATAGCCATGGCCTTTCACCATGGCCGCTTAACATGCTGACCACTAGGTTTCATTGGGGCCGACTAGCCATGGCCACACCGCTAGGTTTTTTTGGGCTGACTAGCCAGGGCCTTCGGCCGTGTCCACTTTACATATTGCGCCATTCAGTTTCTTAAAGTAACCCACTAGCCATAGCCTTCACCCACACCCATTACCACCCACCTCGCTGTAGCTGTAAAATTCCCCTTTCTTTTGTCTCAATCTCATTTTGTTAATTCTCCTTCTTTTCAAAAACCTTTTCCCCATAACCACAGTTATCAAAGTAGTACAGATAACCACAGTTATCTGTAAAAGCACACAAATAACCACGGTTATCGGTAAAAAGTGTGCAAAATCCCAAACACTCCCCTACCCTCCCAGATACTCACTAAGTGCCCCCTCCTCGTGACATGCTCCCCCCACTCTCTTAAAGTTCCCTACCCTTCTCCCACTCCCCCCAACACTCATCCTTTCGTCTGACGAACTTTCATTTACGATCTAGTTTTTTTATCATAACCGAGTATAGCTCCAGTAATGTGAAAAGTTTAAGCTCTGAACTTGGTCCCCAGCCCCCAACTTCCCATTTTCACATGGTGTCCTCTTCCCCCATCCCCACCTCTAGCCTGATGCAATTTCACACTTTTTCCTTCTCAAAAATCTTTCTAGGTTTCGTTTTCGGCCCACTAGCCAGGGCCAATCTTGGTGAGTGCTTGCAAAGGCTGATGAGAGTTTGTGATTTTTCAAGTGTTTTTCTGATGACTACAGTTATTTGTGAGCGTTTACAGATAACTGTGGTTCTCTGTAGTATATTGCTATTACTAACGTTGGTTATGTGGAAAATGTTCTTTTTTTAAAAAGAGAGTTGCAAAAATGAGATTACGAGAAAAAGGGGTCATTTTACAGCTACAGTGAGGTGGGGAAAATGGGTGTGGCTGAAGGCGATGGCTGGTGGGTTACTCTAAGGAACCAAATGGTGCTATGTGGCAAGGCACCACGTCTGAAGGCCATGGCTAGTGTGCCCAAATAAACCTTGTGGTGTGGCCATGGCTGAAAGCTGGAGCAACTGGCTATGGTCAAAGGCCATGTCTAGTGGACCCATTTAGGAAACCTATTGGAGCAACATGTAGAGTGGGCACAGCTGAAGGCCATGGCTAGTGGGACCCGATGAAAGCTATTGGGGGACATGTGCAGTGCCCAAATGAAACCTAGTGGTCGAAGTCTGGGGTCACTGGCCATGGGCTATGGCTCGTAAAAAACGAAGCTATCGGGGCACTTTTGTACACAACAGAAGATGACTGCTCTTCTGTAGTAGAGCTCCAGTGACCCCAGGCCCTTGGAGGCTGCTCCCAACTGGCATCGCCTTGTTCCCCCAACACTGATTTCAGTGTCAGAAGATGTGCACTTTTACCAATGCTGCTTCCTGTCCTGTGGAGCTGCCACTTCAATGGAATTTCTACATTTGAAACTTTGGTGAGACGCGTGGCCTGATGATGGCAGCTGCTGCATGACCACTGCTGTGGTGCTGGAGTGGGTGTGGAGGAGCCTCGATGTGCCTCTGCAGGGGAGAGACTCCTGTGGCACTACTAACTTTTGCTTCTGTGCCTGACGGCGATCCCTGTGCTCCGGCTGCGAGGCCCTTTCTGGAGCCCTACTCTTCTGCTATACCACCGCGGGTGAGTCCACCACTGTGCAGACTGCAGGCTAGGTGGTAGGGCGTGAGACAGAGTGTAGTGCCTGCGGCTCTGCAGCCGCACTGTCAACTCTGTGCTGGTCTCTCTCTGGGCTCATGGGTCCTCCAACCTCCTCGCATTGCATGCTCCGCTGAGAGCGCTGATCCACTCAGGGCTGTGTGGGGGGAATGCAGAGGGTGCTTCACGCTCTGCTAATCTTTGGTTTGAGACCACCATTGCGTGTACTGGATCTCCACTGTGTGGCTCATGTGGGGAGTGCTGACTGCCTTGCTGCACTCATGATAGCAGCAACCACCCCACTTACTGGATTCCCTTTGGTGTTTCACGTGAGGAGTACTACACATCCTGTTACAATTCTACTTCCAACAACGTCACAGTTATCGGGCCCCACTTGCCAGCCACACTCCTGGGTTGTGTGTCTCCTCACCAGGGCATGGCGCGGACTACAATGGCGTGTCAGGTGCTCGCCCACCTTCACATAGTTGTGCCCTGTAGTATGTCTCTATGAGACCTTGGATGTGAGTTTTGGATAGGCCTCACTGCTGGAGAGCTGGTGAGGCTGGAGCTGCCCCCTTACCTCAAGGTGGTGCTCGACTGCTGCCAGCCATTGATGACCCCGAATATACTGGAGCCTAGCTTCAAACATACCATTGCTGTGCATACACGTGATGGACCTTACACAATTTAGACAATGTGCAGCACTCTTGCTGGCTGCATTATCCCTGGCAACCCGGTGGCGGCTGGTGCAATGGCACTCGATCACTGACGGTAGTAGTGAGACACACTCTGCTGCAAGTTTCCATATTGGCATGCCTCATTGCCCATCCTCACATCTTTACTTCTGCTGCTCCCCCCAGAATAGAGGCTACTCCTGCCCGCTGAGATCCCTTGCATGCGGGAGCAAGAAATGACGAAAGGCACAGGAAAGAAACAGTGCTCCATGAACATGTATACTAAAACAACCACCAAGGCGCCCGAAGTTGGGAGTGGCGCTGCATCATCAGTCAAATCTACGGACCCATGTCAACCCACTGAAACGCAACGTATGATGGCATGTATGCAGGAGGGTTTCTCTGCTATTAATAATAAACTGGACGACATAAAAGGCACATTTAGCACCATCAAATCACGACTTGAGAAAGGGGATTTGTGACTGACCTAGTCTTAACTCCAGAGTGGGAGTTGTGAAAAGAAATTGGAGGCTGTCCATGAAGGAGGCCAGGAGACAATAAGATCTATAGGCTGTGATTACAAAGTAAAGAGTGGAAAGAGTGGTAGGAGTGAATCAGTATGAATGTGTGATGCAGATATTTGTTTTTGTGTCAATATTTGATTTTATATTTTTCATGAAATTTTGATATGTGAATAAAGGTTTTTAGAAATCAACAAATGGAACATTTATTGGTATTAATTGTCAGGTCCCTGTGTACCCTCCCAATCCTCCTCACCTGATTCCACTGAAGTAAGGTCCTCGGATACAGTACGAGATGGTTTGCTCTTCTTTTTCTTGTCGAAATATGGCTTTTCTTTAGGCTTGTGGTCCTTCCGTTCGTGTAAATAGGGTCTGGCTCCCCCGGAGGCCACCTTGGCAGAGCTGGAACCTGCCCTTGGGGGACCCCGGGGAGCCAGCCCCAAAGCAGGGAAAAAGCCAAGTGGTGGAAAAAACCCTGATGTCCAAGAGTCTTGATTGGAGTTAAACGTTCCGGAGTGCAGAGTAGAAACAAATCGGATCTTAGAACTGAAACGTGGCAGCAGAAAGTTTAAGCAGCTATTCCCTGGGATCGGAAGCAATAGCCTCCAAAATAGAAACAGGATAAACACGGAGAGATTAAAGCAGGTGAGTGGTGCGGTAAGGAATAACTAACACCAAACCCAATAATGCGGAGGTCCGCATAAGGATCCCTGGCGCTCGAGTGCTCCAGTCAAAGAGAGCGGAGACCGCTGAAAGAAGGAGGCGAACAGCAGGAAACGAAGGTAAGAAATGAGCGGCGATAGATGCCGAAATAGTACTAGAAGTGAACCGCAAGACAGCGGAAGAAACCCGGGTGCAAACAGGACGCGGATTTAGGAATGCCGGCAAGACGCCGAAAGAGGAAAAGGTACGGAAAGACAGAAAGAAACAAACCTTAGTAGGGAGGCGGGAATAAGAGATACACACAGAAAAATCAAGGAAGAAAGTCAGGGCGAAACTGACAGGTAAGAGGACTAAAGTTTAAGTCGCACAGAGCGTTGTGCCAAGAACAACAGATACAACGCAATGAGCGCGGGGGCGGGGTCTGGTAATATACTAGACGCCGCCATATTGGATGAGGACTAGAGCGGTAGGAGAGCTAAAGTCAATGCCTCCAGCGCTCCCACAGCTTCCACCCACAGTTCCTGACATTAATAAATAAATAAATGCTGTGAATAGCTATTCCCTGTTCTGTTGGTCCAATTCTATAATTTTTTGTTATATGACGCCTGAAGGACCAGGGACTTTAATCAGGCACCCCTTTTTTTGTATAATTTATGTTGTGTTGTACATCATGCCTTGTAACTCGTATGAAACACATCCAGAAGCCTGTGGGCCAGGTGCGCTATATAAATAAACAAAATACAAAAATACAAATACAAACTGATGAGACCTGGAGGGACATGTGCATGCAAACCCAGACAGTTTCTTGCACTTCCCTATTCCGCTTATTACAGCTCAAGGTATTGCACAGGTATCACTTCACTCCACCTCAGCTGCAACTGTTCTCTCAGTGAAACACGGGTTGTTACTCTGTATGTAGGGATGATCATGCTGGCTATTTCCACATGGTGTAGAGCTGCCCTACACTGGGTGGGCACTGGGAGGAGGTATTTGCTATACTGGCAGATGTGACCAACGGCATATTAGAGGCCACCACCATGCATTGTCTGTTTCACATGTTTGATGACCTAGCGGGACCCAGGCATAAACTTGTTAGTATAGTTCTACTACTGGCATTGAGGTGTTTACTACTGTACTGGCTTAAGCCCACCATTCCTTCTTTTAGGCAATAGTTACGACCGTCACCTGGGTCAACGATAATGAGGATAAATGGGCATCCTTGCAACCAGCGGGCAGCCACCCTATGGATGTGGGTAGCCCTTTTTAGCCTTCCTACTAAGCCCTCATGAAGATCCTTATACTGGATAGTGTACGACATGAAATTGTGGAGCTAAGTGTGCAGTCTTTGCAGACAATGGTTGCCTCTGGTCTGTTGTTGCTCACTGCTGATTGTTTGGAGCCCTTCCCCTCAATGACTTGGAGCTCTTCATCAACTGTTTTCCCCCGAAAGCAGCCGTGAAAGTGTGGTGCTAAGTGTGCAGTTCGCTGTCAACTGTCGGGCTGTACAGCCGGAGGAAAGTGCTGAAGATCTACCCCCCTTGTGTTTCCTCAAGATATTGGGAGCCTGTGAGTACCCTTGATGTGATCTGGAACTGTGATCTGGATAACCTGTTTCATGCAGCCTCTATACCTGCTTATTTGCTTTCCTGTGACAGCCGAGCTCTGCCCTTTGAGCTTGGAAGTAATTTTGGATAATAGTGAAAAGTGCTCAACATTACTTACGGCACTTAGGCTGGACTGATGTTTGTTGTTCTTTTTCCCAGTGACTGCAGGGCTTTGCCCTTTGAGCTGGGAGGTTCCGTGTGGGTGCCTGAAGCCCTCACATTAAGACTATCTTTTTTTATTTTATGTTACTCTTGGATTCTAGTGCCATTTTAGTTATGATGGCATATATTTGCATAGCTCTCAACTCACACGCTTTTGGCGGGTGTTACCCGCCTTGTAAAGGGCTGAATCACCCGCCAAGCCTCCTGCACGCCCATTCATTCCAATGGGCCTCTCACCCGCCAAAAACAAAATCGGGGGATTTCACCCGCCTTTGCAACACAAATGGTTGAGAGCTATGTATTTGTTCGTCGTAACCTTTAATAAGTGGTGTGAGTGTGGAAGTGAGGAAGAGGTGTCAGCACAGTTTGGCAGTTTGGTGAGTTGGTGAGGACAGGGTACCCTTTCTTCACTCCCGACCTTCGCACTGGCTTGCTTTGCAGCTTGCACCACTATATCAAGGGAAGTTACTCCTCTATCCTCCTTGAAGCGCTGTGCCCCAGCATTTTTTTTAAACCGCCCACTCAAACGCGTGGCTTTTTCATTGCCAGCCCCCCTGGTGGACAGCGTACCATTAACAACTGCACTGGAAGAGGTGTTTTAAATCAGTTCAACAGACCCTTCTATTACATTTCCTTCAGATATTCCGGCTAACAATACTCGCAGCGCCAAGCGCACTTGCCCTCGATGCACGTTAAAACTCCCTAAAGACCCTTCTCATGCCTCCTTAATCATGGCTTTATATCCACCTCAAAAGAAGGAATACACTGATACTATTTTGGTCATTGCGCTTGTAACCTGAAGATTTGATTCAAGAACTTACTGTTCCATTGCAGTGCCTTGGCTCACTAGCTATAGAACAAGTGGCCAGGACTCTTACCTTACCCCCTTGCCAAACCCTTCTGCTCCATCATTGGCTTCACCCCAACTTCCTTTGTCGGATAATGACTTTATGCCTGCAGCTGCCCGTTTGATGCCGCCCACCTTCTCGCCTGTTGTTAGCCTTGTGTTGGCTGGCAAGGGGGGAATAACGATCCCTTTGGTGCATTCTTACAATGCTGCCTCTAACTTGGAGGTTTCTTTTTCAATTTCCCTGGAACCTACTGCCTCTTCTGACTTTCTGTGTGTTTTCAGAGAACCTTTCACTAATGTTTTGCCCAGTGAACGTCATCCGGTTACAGCCCATACCATCAATGATATATGATATGATATGAACCGGAGATGGTTCTCCTCAAGTTTAAGGGAGGCAGGGAGGCTGTTCCAGAAGGAGGCCCCAGCCGAAGAAAGAGATCTACCAACAACTCATTGCTTGGAGAAACGACCGACCCTGATGGAGTTGGAGACGGATGAGCCAAGAGCTCGAGATGGAAGATATTTAGTAAGAGAGAGTTGAAGGTATTGAGACCCAAGGCCCCAGAAGGCCCTGTGGACAATGCAGAGCGTTTTGAACTTAATCCTCGCAGACACTGGGAGCCAGTGCAGAGATTTCAATCCTGGAGGGATACGATCCATGGACGAGTCTTGCAGTCCTGTTCTGGATGAGTTGCAGAGGGTGGACAGTACAGGCAGGCAGATTTACAAAGAGGCTGTTGCAATAGTCCAGCCTAGGGAGAACCAGAGCTCTGGAGACAGTGAGCTTCTGGGGGAAGGAGAGGAAAGGAAGAATACCTCTGAGGAAGTGCAGCTGGTAGTGTGACTTCTTAGAGACATCAGAGATGTGAGGAGAGAAGGAAAGTGTGGAGTCGAAGATGACCCCAAGATTTTTAGCCTCACAGGTAGGAGCAGGAAGAGGGACAGAGAGTGACAGGAAAGGAGGGGGCAGGTGTGCCGATGAGGAGAATCTCAGTCTTACTGGCATTAAGGCAGAGGTCATTGGCGGCACACCACTCCTGGATAGCAGACAGACAGTCAGAGATGAGAGACAGAGAAGAGGTGGCTGAAGGCAGCCTGAAAAGGAGCTGAGTGTCATCCGCATAGCACTGAAAATTAGGGCAGAGAGCAGCAATCCGGTGGGCAAGAAGTGCCAGGTATTGGTTGAACAGCCAGGGAGAGAGGTTAGACCTCTGGGGGACATGACAGATAGAGATAGAGATAGAGGAGAGGAAGGACCCAAGTTGGACCAGGGAGGGTCGATCAGAGAGGAAAGAGGTCAGCAACACCAGGGCCTGACCTGTGATACCTAGGTTATCACGGAGAGGTTGAGCAGGATGGCATGATTGACCATGTCAAAGGCAGAAAAGAGATCAAGTAGGATGAGGACACAGGGGATGTCGGAATCAAGGTTTGAGTGCAGGTCTTCACAGATGTTCAGGAGAGCGGTTTCTGTGCTTCTGGCAGTTCTGAGGCCAGACTGGTGGTCATGAAGACAACCAGCAGATTCAGTGTGAAGATTAAGCTGGGAGATGGCCAGGAAAACAGTTGATGTAGAGCTTTTGCCAAGGAAGGGGGTGATGGAGATTGGGCGATAGTTAGCTGGGCAGGAGGGGTCGGCAGAGGGTTTCTTAAGAAGAGGGTGCACAAGGGAGTGCTTCAGGGGGGATGGGAAGACTCCAAGTGGTGAAGGAATGTTTGCAGACATCGGCAAGGGCAGGATGGTTTTGTAGGAACAGGGGTGAACCTGTTTCGACAAGACTTTCATAGATCAGACTTGTCTAGAAAACTCATCTGGGAAGAATAGGGGAAAGGCCGAGAAGGAGGGAGGAGAGGTGGCTGAATAAGGGCCAGGGGTAGAGCAGGGAGTAGAGGAGCCAAGGGGAGAGGATAAGAGAGAGGACAGGATGTCCTGAGTTTTAGAGATGAAATGAGAATCCAGAGCCATGCAGAGAGCCTGGGAAGGGACAGGAGAGGTAGAGACTGCATCAGGATTGGCCAGTTCCTTGCAGATTTTAAAGAGTTCAGCCGAGTTGTTAGATGCCGCAGAGACGCAGGCTTGGATGTGAGCTCTCTTCTTGGGGCGGACAGAGAGCCGGTATTGCCTTTGGAGCAGGTGGCAGGGCAGTTTGTCAGAGGATGTACCAGAGGCACGCCATTTCCGCTCAGCCACCCTGCACTTGTGTTTGAGGGTGAAGCGGTCAGAGTCGTACCAGGAATTGCACTTGGCTTTGGGCTTCAAGCGGATCCTCATGACAGGGGCAAGAACAACGAGAGGATCAGATATAGCAGAGTGGAGCATGGAAAGGGCTGTATCAGGGTGTGAGTCAGCCAAAGGGGGAGGCGGGGAGAGAAAGTGGCGGCGAAAGCTTCAACTGACACACGTCTCATGGGTCAGATAACCGAGAAGGTGGGTGGCAGTGCTGGAATTGGCATAGCCTGGGGTGAAGAGAGGGTGAGCTGGGAGGAAAGGAGAAAGTGATTGCTCCAGGAGAGAGGGGTAGTGAGAGGGATAGAAAGGGGAAGTTCTGAGGAGATCAGAACATCCAGAGTGTGCCCTGCAGAGTGAGTCAGGCCAGAGGGGAGAATAGAGAGTGAGAGAGAGTCACAGAGGTCACGTAAGAGTCCAGAGGAGGGATAGGAAGCATCCAGGTGGATGTTAAAGTCTCCAAGAAGGAGGAGTTGAGTGGTTGAGAGCAGGAGGGAAGAGGAAAGGTCCGCCCATTCGGAGAGGAAGGAGGAGATCTGACCAGGTGACCGATAGTAGCCACAGTAAGGGAATGGCTAAGAGAGAGAGAGCCTGCAGATGAGACTTTCGAAAGAGGAGTACGCCTGTGTAGGGATGACAGAGGCAGGAATCGACTCGGGGAAGATCAGGGCTACACCCCCTCCGGGGTGGTTGGATCTGGGCGTGGAGAGGATCTTGTAGCCGTCAGGGAGGAGAGTGTCAAAACTCGTGACAGAGCTGGCCGTGGACCATGTCTCGGTGAGACCGAGGACATCAAGGTCAAGTTCCTCCAGGAGGTGGCAGATGTCTGAAGAGTGTTTGACAGCTGAGCGAGAGTTAAGAGTGGGAATTTGGAGAAGGTTGCCATCCTTGAAATACTTCCAAGGAGGGGTACAAATCAGAGGTGTAGAAGCGGAAGGAGGAGAGGGCAAGGTAGCCAAGGAGGAGACAGCCGGGGAAGGTGGGGAAGCAATGGAGGGATGAGGTGGGACAGCAGGAGAAGGAAGGAAATTGATGAGGCGCGGGAAGTGTCTATCAAAGAGGAGAAGATTTCCTAAACATTAATGATGACCTTAGAAGAGTGGAAGGAGGCCAGCAAGGCCTCCCACCGGTTGCCACCATTGATGGGAGAAGAAGAGAAAGGAGAAAGCACAGAGACCACATGAAGGTCTGGCGAGGGAACGACAAAGAGGATGCTGGTGAAAGTTTACCTGGAGGAGGCACTAGTACAGGTGTCAGCGATAGGAAGGCCTGGGTTGGAGACCAGGATATTTGTTGTAGTGTGTCTCTGAGTGTGGGTGACATCACTGATGGTGGAATGCAGTGATGTCAGTGAGTGTGGAGTGTTGAGGTGTTATGTTCTGAAGTACTGTTCTAACAGTTACAGTTGGAGATGTAAGCTGGCATGAAGGGACGTGCCAGTGTCTTCCTCACATATACTTATCAATAAACCTACAGATAACTTACCTGCTGGTTCGGGTGTTACTTCAGGTACCAAGTTATTTCACTGGCGATGAGGATAGGATCCTGTCGAGGAGGGGACAGTGTAGAGCCAGGAACATCGCCCTCCGTTGAGTTCACGTCCCACGTTGAAGGTGCCAGCAAGTTTTATCACCAGTTGTCTAACCTGGGTGCTGGGCGTGTCTTCAGCAGGCTGGGTGGTGCTGAAAGGACATATTGTCACCTCAGTGCTGTGTTGATGGTTGCACAGCTGTGAGTTTGGGGTGACTGGAGCGCAGAGGTTGTCTTCTGTCCTCGTGCTGGGCCAGAGGCCGGATTGCCGGTGGAGGTATGGATGGGCAACGCGTAGGAAGACTAGGATATTTGTTGTAGTGTGTCTCTGAGTGTGGGTGACATCACTGATGGTGGAATGCAGTGATGTCAGTGAGTGTGGAGTGTTGAGGTGTTATGTTCTGAAGTACTGTTCTACCAGTTACAGTTGGTGATGTAAGCTGGCATGAAGGGACGTGCCAGTGTCTTCCTCACATATACTTATCAATAAACCTACAGATAACTTACCTGCTGGTCCGGGTGTTACTTCAGGTACCAAGTTATTTCACTGGCGATGAGGATGGGATCCTGTCGAGGAGTGGACAGTGTAGAGCCAGGACCATCGCCCTCCATTGAGTTCACGTCCCACGTTGAAGGTGCCAGCAAGTTTTATCCCCAGTTGTCTAACCTGGGTGCTGGGCGTGTCTTCAGCAGGCTGGGTGGTGCTGAAAGGACATATTGTCACCTCAGTGCTGTGTTGATGGCTGCACAGCTGTGAGTTTGGGGTGACTGGAGCGCAGAGGTAGTCTTCTGTCCTCGTGCTGGGCCAGCGGCCGGATTGCCGGTGGAGCTATGGATGGGCAACGCGTAGAAAGACTAGGAGCTTTGCGAGTCGTAAGAGGCCCATGCCTGAAGGGTTCCGGTGAGGGATTAAGCACACCGTGAGAGTGATCCCTACGGCAAACAAGGGAGAGCTGGAGAGGAGAGCTGTGGAGTTCTTGCCTGCTGGAGTGACTGCAGACCAGGTGGTCTGGTCAGCGGGAAGATGTGATAGAGCGGACATCTGTGGAGTCGGCTGCATGCTGGGAGCACCAAGGGGGCTGCCTGTTTGATGTAGTGTGTCCGTAGCTATGGAGGACACTGGTGAGGCGGTTATCCGCTGCCAGGGACAGCCAGCAGGTCTCCTGGGGCCTGAGTTTCGGAGATGTTCCTGTTATAGCGTCTGTAGCCAAATGATGACGTTGAGGGGTCATCACAGAGCATTCCAGCATGTGGAGCTGGAACACGGAAGAGGATTCAAGCATGCTGCGTGTACAGCACAGGTTCATGGAGCGTGTTGGGGAGTCACGTTTAGGACAAGGAGATCATTCCTTCATGGACTCGTTGATGTTGTTTCGGAGCGTATTACGCATGAACGAGTGATGAAGACGTGCAAGATTAAGAGGACCCTGCTATCTGCTGATGGGGTCCTGGAATTGTCGGACAGGTGTTTATACCTGTCCTTCTGTGGCTGCTGCCATGTCAGATGTGGAACTGTGGGGATGTCGAGTTTCGTTTCGCAGCAGTGCCACAAAAGGAGGAGGACTGTGGCGTTTTAGCAGTATCTCAGTGAGCCAACATGTGTATGTGAGGCTGGTGTGTAAGGTGTCTTGTCTACGTGTTGTGGCCTGTAGGGTTGTGTTCCAGTAAGTGAGAGTTGGGGCCAGTATGAATGTGTGTGTGCGTGTTTTGGCCCGTGAGTGTTGCAAGTTAAAAACGTTCTAATGTATTGATTTTCTTGCTGTTTTTATATTACGTTCTTGTTGTTGATCGATAACCCCATTTCCTTTACAGGTGGGGCCTAATTGGTTTTGACCTGGATTTACGGGCGGGTGGACAAAAAGGAGTTGTTGGTCCATTAAAGACTCGCAGGTGGGTGGAGTGGACTCGTGGGAGAGGAACTAACGTTTCCTCAGTATAATTGGAACTTTCGTCGTTCAGTGAAGCAAGAGGAACTAACGTTTCCTCAGTATAATTGGAACTTTCGTCGTTCAGTGAAGCCTGAACAGTGACACTGGACCTCATTACGAGTTGTTTTTGGCTACCTCCAAACTCGGGTCTGGGTTCCCTGAATGGGGAATTACTGGGCCATTCCGACCTAGGAGGGCCCGGTATTTCCCCATTCATTGAACCCGGACCATCCCCATTCCTATTTGAGCCCACTTAGGGCTCAATGGGAATGGGGTTGATGCTAACAACGGGCCCGTTATTAACGGGCCCGTTGTTAGCATGCTGATCCCCTCGCAGGACCCGCAAAGGACGTCTGGTCTGACCGGACGTCCAGAGCGGGTCCCGCAAGGGAACCTTGTAATGAGGCGGAATGGGTTTAACGGTGCCGGCACCTTTACCAGCGCCGTTAAACCCATTCTGCCAGGGTCGTAATGAGGCCCACTGTCTTTGGAATGATTTTGGCGCCCGTCATTTTGTCTCTGGGCCTCATTACGACCCTGGCGGAGTGGGTTTACGCCAGCGGTATTCGCGGCGGACCCGTCCGCCCTACTACGAGTTCCCGTAGCGCCATGGAGCGTTTTCCGCCTGGTTTTTCCGGGCGGAGAAATCCATGGCGCTACGGGACCTTGTTGTTAATTACGCCACCGTATTTTACGGTGGCGTAATTAACGCCTTCCCCACTCCCATTATACCCTATGGGGCAAAAATGGGAATGGGGAAGGGTAAAATGGGGAATGGGGATTTACCGCCCCGCCAAGGTCGGAATGGGGCGGTAAATCCGCCAACCCCCATGGCGGTATCGGCAGCTTTCCGCCGTGCTCCATGGTTCATATTGCACCACGATTTCCGCCAGGGTCGTAATGAGGCCCTCTGTCTTCTATGTGAAGGCAGTGAATGTGGCTGAGGAGAGTGAATGTTTTTCCTTGGACAGTCTGTGGCGTAATGAGTGCTGTTGAATAGTGGATTTCTTTGTACTTTTGGCGCCTATTGGATTGGGTGTGGTAGCATAGTTAAACTAGGAGTCCTGGAGTGAGGACTGCTGTGGCGCAACTGGCAGGGACTAGGGTTCCCATGAGGTGTGTGAGGGTGTTACTGCAAAGGCAGTCTGTCAGGGACTAGGAGCCCTGGGGATTGTGATGGAGTACTGCAGTGTTACTGTGGTGAGGTTCTAGCTGGGACTTGGTCCCAGGTGTGTGGTGATGTACTGTTTTAATGCAGTTGGCTTGGACATTTGGTCCTGGGTGTGTGGTTGGTGTACTGCGTGGCAGTTGGCAGGGACCTGGGGTCTCGTGGTGTTGTGGTTCTAGGAGTTGTGTTGATGTTGTTGTGGTGGTCCGTGGTTTCTGATGGTGTTCGTGTGTGCGAGTGTGCTCTGGATGAGTGCTGTTGTGAAATGATGTTTAGTGCTGATGTGCTTGTTGTTGCTCTGTTGAGTTGTGATAGTTCCCGGGGTGGCAGCTCTGGTGCCCTAGGGTGCAGACCAGGGTGGAAGGTTATTGGTGCACGGAAGGTTTGGAGGGTTAGTGAAATGTACCTTTGGGGAACGGTGGAGCGTGGCAGGCAGGTTTCAAGGGGCAGCTTGAAACAGGTGGAGTGCGTAGTTTATTATTTTTGTTCCTCGATTGTATTTCCAGTTCAGGTTTTAGGGAGGTGTAAGCCCTTATTCTACTTCAGAGGGTTCCTCATTTGTTGTGTTTTGTGGGGATGGAGTGGAGTTGAAGATATTCTTCGGTGTAGTTAGCCAGCCTAATGTAGGGTATGTTGCAGTTTGTTTCCATTTTGGTTAGGTCTTTTCCGTTTGTTTGGAGGCACATTTGTGGTGCAGATGCTTGGGGTTCCACGTTAGGTTTATGCTTGCTTGCGCAGTTATTAGTGTTATTTGAGGGGCAGTGTTTCGGTATCATTTTGGTTGGTTGGCATCGGGAGCTTTTATGGCATGGTTTGCTTTGGGGTGTGAGTGAGCTCCAGGTGGACAGTGGCCCTCATCACGAGGTTGGCGCTAAATATCAGCCCGTAGCTGCATGGCGTTAATAACATGTCCGGCTTGGCACCAACCCACAAATAGCGGGCGATCAAGAGTGCGCGAGCACGTGCACCCCTGCATGCCGGTAACGGCCGTACCGGCATGCCTGTAATGACCCTCAAACCCCCAGTTAGCGGCATCGACCAATACGCACAGAACGCCTCTGCCCTCGGCAACCCCTAAATAGCGGTACCGGTATGAACATAGTGCTAATAACGGGCCTGTTATTACCAGACCCGGAAGTAACGTCATCGCACCGGAACGGGAAATGCCATGGCGGCCATCTTCAAAAACAAAATCCATTGCCATCCTCTACCTACAGGACCTTCAACACCATAACTCCTAGGCCACCACGGACAACATGTCGAAGGCCACCCGGCAAGGCACGGCCCACCTGCACAAACCACGTTTCACGGACGATGAGCTGAACATGTTAGCCGACACCCTAGTTGCAAATGCTGAAGTAGTGTTCTGCAACGCCCTCAGGCGTCCAGCCCAGCTGAAGAAGAAGGCAATCTGGGAAGAAGTTACCCAGAAAGTGCAGTTGGCACCACTGCACACACAGTGCGCGATTGTAAAAAATGGTGGGACGACCTCAGGCTGAGAGTCCGGCACATATTGTCAGCCAATCGGAGCCAGGGGCTGGCAACAGGAGGAGGACCACACTCACCACTGAAATTGTCCAGATGGGAGGAGACCTGCAGCTCACATAGACGTGGAGTCAATCGAAGGGGTCGGTGGAGCAGAGTTTGGCGTGCCAACATCGGCAGATGAAGGTGAGTGTCCCTACAAAAACACGGTAATGAAACAACTTCATAGTCCTCCAAATGTGGCAGCAATGCCAGCCAATACATGGCCCATCATGCACACCTACACATATCCATATACACATGCTGGGGCCACCACTATCCCATCCAATGCATGATGCGCCCATACACGAATACACACCCGACACACAGATTATGTGCACGTGTCACCCAGGACGACACTCCCAACACACATCAAGGTCCAACAGCAGCCCACATGGTGTACATGTGAACACCAGTACGATTTCAAAATGCACCCTCCAACATTGCATGTACACAGTCCCCTACAAAGCCAGGCATGCAACTGATCAGATGGCGCCACATGCCCAAACACTAATGCATGCATAATGCAAGCGCCACATCACTGATGCCCTGCCACTCTCTGTCCCCCACAGGTACGGATGCAGACAGTGATGAAGCACATAGGAGTGCACAATGCACAACAACAGCCAAAAGGCCTAGGAGTCAAGGTGATGGCACAGGACCATCAACCTCAAGTGGACCAAGGATGGGCCAAGCGGGAAGCGGGTCAACAACCGGTGCCAATACAGCCACACAGACACCCACACGGGTCGAACAGACACATGCCCCTGCACCCCTGGTCACACCATCCACACTGGCTGAGGACACAACAGGCATGGAGGATGGCACACAGTCTGGTGCTGCCAGCACAATTGGGGAGATGGCTGCATTGGCAGATCATAGTGTCGATGAGGGAGCTGACCCGGACAATGGGGGCGATGCAGGACTTGTCCACTCGGAGCCTGTAGTTCACACACCAAGCCCGCAGGGCACCCCACATGACACACCTCGGCGGGACTCATCTGACCAGGGCAGCCATGGAGAGTGGTCTCAGGCAATGCACAGCCCCATGATTCATGCAGTGCCACCACATCACCCACCGACCACAACCCACACTGCCATACAGGACATTGAGGGATGTCTGTCCAGGATGGAGGCCCGGCAGGAGGCGACGCAAGGCTATGTGCAGCAGGACCTTGCTGAAGGGGAGACAACACGCCGTATCATCCAGGACAGCACTGCGGCCGTAATCCAGGCCATCAACTCAAGTGCACAGCAAGTGCGCAATGGCTTCAATGCCTTGGGTCAGACCCTCACCAGGATTGCTGACAGCATGGACCAACGGCAAACCCTGCCCCTGGGCTCACAACCATCTGGCTCATCCGCATCAACCACACCAGCGACTTCGAGGCAGACCAGCCCCGTGCGCACGTCCCTGCGGAGTTCGCTGCGCTCAGACATCCAACCCCCACCTTGGAAGGGGGCTCCACAGTAGCAGGGCCACCCTGCAGAATCACTTTGGGTATACATCCAGACACATGTCGTGGCATAGTTGACTTTGGGTGTCAAGGGGTGGGTGGTGTAGTGTGTAGTACTGGGGTGTTTGGGGGCATGGGAGTAGGGTGGGGGGAGGTGGAGGGGTGGTGGGGGCATGGATTGTTCAATCATGTCGTACAAACTATCTCACAAATACACCTGTTGTGTAGCAAACATCACATGAGTGGACATTGCTGATTTGTTGTATGTCAATTTATTGCTTCATGGTGAATCGTGCAGATGTACCCACACACCCAGTGCCCACAGTTCCCAACACATGGCACCCTCTGCATCAAAGTACATCAGAATGATTGGTCTATGACCATTTGCCGCACTGCGCGACCCACATGTGTTTCGCGTCCTGGCCTATGTCCCACTTCTACTCCTGCCTCTCCTTCTACTTCACCAGGTGGTGGCAGCTCCACGTCAGGTGGCAGGGGTATGTTCCGCCGGATGCACATGTTATGCAGCATTGAACATGCCGTGATGATCTTGCCCACCTTCTCAGGCCCATATATGAGTGCCCCTCCTGACCTGCTGATGCAGCGAAACCATGCCTTCAAAAGGCCAAAGGTCTGCTCAATGGCTACACGCGTACGTGTATGTGCACGATTGAAGTCCTCCTGTTCTGCGGGTTCCTGACAGAGGTGAGTAGCCACGCCTTCAGAGGATATTCAGCATCACCTATATGGGAGCAGAAGGAGGTATGTGTGAGGATGAGGCTCAGTTGACAAGTGTGCTCAGCCTTTACATCATTCAAGTTCATATGCACAATCTCGTCAATGGCATCCACATGACTGTCAGCCCTGTACAGTGCATGCCAATCCATAGAGGGAGCCTTGGGTGACATACACGACCTAGAGTCCTAGGCTTTTAAACCGCCAGGCCACCCAATCTATGTCTTGGCTAGGGGCATTCTGTATGCAAATGTGAGGGCTGAGTGTCGGCAGATGACTCAAGAAACTTCCATTCCCTTCAATCCATCTGCTCCCATGGCCCAGAGGGCATTCCCCTTGTATATGCATGTAGCCCCCCCCAATCCGTCTGCTCCCATGGCCCAGAGGGCAGTCTCACCCAACAGCCAGCCACTTCGTACAACGTCTCCTTCCATGTAGCGGGGTAGTGAGGAGTTCCGCAGCACCATGGCATCATGCGTGGATCCTGGGTATCTGGCACAGCAATGTGTTATTATATGGGTGGCATCACACACCATCTGCACATTGATGGAATGGTATAGCTTCTGATTGCGGTACACCGCCTCCACAGCATGTGGGACTACCAACCCTAAATGGGTGCAGTCGAGGGCACCAATTACATTGGGCATGCCTGCCAGTGCATGGAATGCTATTTTGGTGGCATTTGCCTCCTGTGGTGTCCTTGGTAGGGATATGTGGGCACTTGCGTGCTTCAGTCGTGCATCCAGCACTTGGTTTAACACAACAGAGAAGCATGATTGGGACATGCCATGCATTTGGCCCACTGTGTGTTGGTAAGTGCCTGTGGCCAGGAAGTGGAGCACAGATGCCACATTCAGCAAAGGGGGAATGGCTGTGCGGCTGTTGATCAGGCTGACCAAGTCATCCTGTATTAATTCCACTATGTTGATGATGGTGTCGCTGTCCAGGGGGTACAGGGTGTGGATCTGTGCTGGGGGTTAAGTCAAATGGATTGGCCCTTATACGTGGAATGGTTGGCTGTCTGCAGGGAGCGACTGCCTGCACTGGTGGAATTTGCTGGGCATGTGTCACCCTCCTTCTCCTCCTGCGTCTCCTCTGTGTTTCCTGTTGTACTGCCTGCTCAAGGAGTAGCAGTGCAGGCATGTCCTCCAGGCCCAGTATGGCAAGTACAAGTGGTAGCATTTTGGCTTGGAAGGGGGTGTGGTGTGTGGGTGTGCTCCTTTTGTGCTGACCCTGACTCCATTGCCTCCACCTGTGCTGATTGTGTGCACCTGTGGCACTTGGTTACACAGCAGTTTGCTGTTTAAGGGTGGTACGCGATGCCAGTATTGGCGGCATCATGGTGGCCCTTCTTACTGGCATCTCGATGCCGGTATGTACTTGTCCGTGCGAATCGTGGTGTACCTAGCGGGATGCCGGTATTAAGGCCGCCCCATCTGTGCGCATGCCCGCCTGCCGGTACGGTGGTGCACGGCCACAGCGGGTCCTTGACGATGCCGGTAGTACCGGCATCTAGGGTCATGATACACCGGCCCGGTAATGGATGCCGGTATTGCCTTACCGGTGCCGTTCTTACCGGAGCGCCAACCTTGTGATGACAGCCACTTTAGGCATGTTAGTGGTGTCAATTTGAGCCTTGGTGTGTTGGTGCATTTACAAGCTGGCCACACGTATATTTGGGGTATTGTTGTGGGTGGAAATTGTAGAGTTGTGAGGTCCTTCTTTTTCAAGAAATGTAAGGAGTGAGAAGTGTTGTAGTGTGTCTCTGAGTGTGGGTGCCATCACTGATGGTGGAATGTAGTGATGCCAGTGAGTGTGGAGTGCTGAGGTGTTATGTTCTGAAGTACTGTTCTAACAGTTACCGTTGGAGATGTAAGCTGGCATGAAGGGACGTGTCGGTGTCTTCCTGGCATATACTTATCAATAAACCTACAGATAAATTACCTGCTGGTCCGGGTGTTACTTCAGGTACCAAGTTATTACAATATCCTTTTTTAACTTCTTCCTACCAGATTTAGTGGGGAGAGCAGGATAGTCAATTGAAAATCAGTTAGAAAAGATAGGAGAGACAGAGAGCACCATAGAGTAGGTTGGGAGAGGAGAGAAGAGGAAGGGAGTAGGAGGGGTAGGGGAGAACACTAGGGAAGGACAAAGGGTGGGGTGCAAGCGGACGAGACAGAGAGAGACAAGTTGAAAATTGGACACAATTGACAGGACGGCAGTCACTCAGACAGTGGCAGACAGTTGCTAGTTGAGTGCTTAGCTAAGAGGTTGACCACAGAAATGGCAATACTGTCCCAGTGATATTAGATACTGCAGAAACACACCTAATTCTGAGAGTCCTGTAAAGGGGCGGGGGGAGGCCTAGGTATCACAATGTAATTTTAAAACTTTCACAATGCATGTCTGAAAATCTGCAATGGGTAAGGCCTCACTGCCTCATGGCAAATACTCAAATCTATGTGTCCACTAGTGTATGCATTCATGAACTGCTACTCACTGGCACCTCTGCAATACTCAAATCTAGGTCGCCCGTAACTACTATGCAACATTGTTGTGCCTTATGGTCGCTTAAAGACCACTGTGCCATTGTGTTGTGCCCTATGGTCGCTTAGAGACCACTGTGCCATTGTGTTGTGCCTTATGGTCGCTTAGAGACCACTGTGCCATTGTGTTGTGCCCTATGGTCACTTAGAGACCGCTGTGCCATTGTGTTGTGCCCTATGGTCGCTTAGAGACCGCTGTGCCCTATGGTAGCTTAGAGACCGCTGTGCTATTGTGCTGTGCCCTATGGTCGCTTAGAGGCCGCTGTGCTATTGTGCTGTACCCTATGGTCGCTTAATGACCACTGTGCCATTGTGTTGTGCCCTATGGTCGCTTAGAGACCACTGTGCACCATTGTGTTGTGCCCTATGGTCGCTTAGAGACCACTGTGCCATTGTGTTGTGCCCTATGGTCGCTTAAAGACCACTGTGCCATTGTGTTGTGCCCTATGGTCGCTTAGAGACCGCTGTGCTATTGTGCTGTGCCCTATGGTCGCTTAGAGACCACTGTGCCATTGTGTTGTGCCCTATGGTCGCCTAGAGACCTCTGTGCTATCGTGTTGTCCAACCCTTATAGCATCCCAGCTCTCACCGTCCTATCTCAATATGCACACCGCACACACACTATACATCCTCTTAGGTTTAATCTACATCGTACTTACTAGTAGTATTGCCTATTTTGTGCCCAAAGGGCAACCCAACAGCCATATCATCGAACTTAGGCACTCCACCACACACACTACTCCCCCCAAAATGCCCGAGACCATACCTAGGCAGCGCAGACTCAGAACTCGCACACTGCCTTTAGCACTCCCCTCCACACCCATGCAGGTAACAATCAGGAACTCACGCCTAGGCTCACGCACGCACGCAAAAACCTGCCGCCCGCCATACACCACCACCTACAAGCGCCTTAACAAGGCTCCGACGCCCGCGCCTCCCATACTTCACATGTCCAACAAGCCTATTCATACTACCAATAAGCCTACTCCAACCACCGACCCCAAGCCATTACAATCAAAAAAGCTCCAACACCTTAAATGTGCGCTACTAAATGTTCGCTCCCTCAACGCCCACGCTCTAGAAGTCAATGATACTATTACCAGCCAAGACTTAGATATGTTAGCCATAACAGAAACTTGGTTGCATTCCGCTTCTGGCCCTACTATCAGCTTAGCCGTACCGCCAGGCTATTCTATCTTAAGACAGGACAGAATAGCCAAAACGGGAGGTGGGGTCGCACTTATCTTCAAAGACTACCTAGCACTAAGACAGACTCCCACTACCGGGGAAGACACTACTGACATCCTCTCAGCCAAACTCACCCTCTCCCCTAAAGATACAGTTAACATTCATGTCATATATAGACCCCCAGGCCCTGTCAATACCTTCACAGGCATAGTCAACCATCTCCTTGGTAAAAACATCAAACAAACTTCCAGAACTCTGCTTCTAGGAGACCTAAACCTTGGATACAATGATAAACGTGACAAAGCAGCTACCACTCTCGCCAGAAACCTCACAGATCTAGGATTCACACAGATAGTTACTGCGCGACCCATAATAAAGGCCGTATCTTAGATTGGGTGGCAGATCACAACTGTGGCTCCACCCTCAACTCCAACACATCCCTCCCATGGTCTGATCACAACTGCCTTTAATTCTGCATTCCCATATCCGTATACTCCAAACCACTTATATCCGCCAGAAGTGCCAAAAAACTTACAGCAGACAACATACGTCCCTTTCTCAACAACCCATGCCTAGCACCTCCTTTCTTCTCTGACCCCAACATTCTAGCAGATATCTTTAAAGACACTCTCACCCATGCCATCAACTCCGCAGCTCCTCTTGAAAAGAAAAAAGAAAAAAAATGGTTTCATTCCAACTCATGGTTCACGGAGGAACTATTAAATCTACGCCAATGTAAGCGCCAAGCCCTCAAAACATGGCAGGCCAACCCCATGTGATGCCACCAAAGTAGACTTTCTCTGCATTTCTAAAAAATACAAAAGTGCCATATTTAAAGCCAAGTCAGAAACCTACAATAAAGGTATCCTGAACGCTAACTCCCACTCAAAAGAGCTTTTCACCATCTTTAAAGAGCTTACCGTCCCCCCTATCTGTACAGATGAGATTGTTAAGGACGAAGACTGGTGTAACAGCATCCAAACAGCGATGCTAAATAAAATAGACCTTCTTCAAAACAAAATAGCAGAACACTTTAAGGCTCTGCACCCGCAACAGACCCACCCCGCCAACACCACTAAAGGCAAGAACACCCCCCAATTCAATTTTTCTCCAATCACCGAAGCAGTTGCTCTCCACATCCTCAAGCAGCTCAAACCATCTCAATGCAAAGGCGATATATGCCCCCCCAACATCATTAAAGAGTGTGCGGCACCCCTCACACCGATCATCACAGCATTCATTAACGCCTCATTCAAGACGGGCTTAGTCCCCGACAGCCTTAAAGGGGCATGGGTGCGTCCGCTCTTAAAGAAACCTACCCTTGATCCTACCCAACCTAACAACTACCAGCCCATTACTACGGTCCCATTTCTTTTGAAAATCCTAGACAAAGCAGCCCACATGCAGATACAGTCCTACCTGGAAAACAACTCTATCCTAGGTAAAAGGCAGTCCCGATTCCGCAAAGGTCATGGCACTGAAACCACTCTACTAGATCTGAAGAACCAAATTACCCTAATTCTAGACAAAGGCAAGCCGGACCTTCTGCTCCTTCTAGACCTCTCGGCGGCTTTTGATTTAGTCGATCATGCCATCCTTACGAACCATCTCACGCAGGCCGCACATTTCTCCAAACAAGCCACAAACTGGATCACCTCCTTCCTCAAAGGAAGAGTAATGAAAGTGTTCTCTAATATAGCTAATGCAGAGCCTACGACTATTAGGCATGGAGTCCCTCAGGGCTCATGCACGGCTCCTACCCTCTATAATTTGTTTACCAAGCCACTCTTTGACAAACTGGACGCACTTGGGATCGCATACACCAACTACGCGGACGATACCCAAGTACTCCTCCCGCTCACAGCACTATACCATCAGGACGCAGCCACCCTCCAGAACATATACGCCACCATCCAAGCATGGATGGCCACTAACGGCCTATGTCTCAACGGAGACAAGACTGAAATTCTCATCCTGGGGCAAAAATCCACTCTCACTAACCTTGACCCACTCTACACCAATTTCTGCATTGACAATTGTGTCATCTCAGTTCTACCTTCTGTAAAAACATTAGGAGTCCACATCGACGCCTCTCTTTCTATGGACAAACAAGTCAACTCCATTGTTTCAGCCTCCGCCCTGAGCACCAAACTCATTAATGCCATCAAACCTTTCCTAACCAAAGATAATTGCCTTTCTATCGCCAGAGCCACCATTGGAGCCAAACTAGATTATTGTAATGCGCTATTGGCTGGCACCTCCAACTCCAATCTCAATAAACTCCAAACTACACAGAATAATGCTCTAAGAGCAGCCCTCAATATACCTAAAAGGGACCACATTGCGCAAGCCAGAAAGGCAGCACACTGGCTTCCGGTCAAAGAGCGCGTTACATTCAAAATACTCACCACCGCACACAAATGTATCAACCTGTCCGCACCATCATACCTGTCTGATACGCTAACCAAGTCTCTCTCCTCCAGACCAACTAGGCAATGCCACTCCAACCAACTTAAGGACCCTTGCATCAATCGAGCCAGAGCAGGTGGAATAAGTTTCCTCTACATTGCCCCTAAGCTATGGAACACACTACCTAGCACACTTAGAGCAGAAACCTCTCTCTCTGCCTTCCGAAAAAAGCTGAAAACTACCTTGTTTAACTAATTCCCTCTCCTCATGTTGTCTACTCCCTCCTCCTCCTCTCCTCCCTCCTCTTCCTCTCCTGTAGATATTTCTCTTCTCTTGCAACTAAGAAATTATTTCAATGTATGTACAACTAGTCATCTGCATATCTTCTGTTTTCTTCTCCTGCAACTAAGTAATGACTTCAATGTATGTAAAACAAGTCATTTTCATTTCTGTAACAAGCGCCACGATGCCCATTGGGCTGCCTGTGCGCTAAACAAATGCGAATAAATAAATAAAAAAAATAAATAAGGTAGAGTGCAGGCTCAAATAAATAACCCTGGCGGCACCTACCTTGTTAAGTCGCTGCTGGTTGACGGCTGGCCGTTGGCTTCCCCTGCAGCCACCGGCAGACACCAGCTGGAGCTGCCTCAGTGGTAGCCGGCCTTTGCCGCAGGGGCTGCACGGGCAGAGGGCTACCTTGGAAGGGTAAATTTAAGGGGCGATCTAGCCTATAACGGGAGGGGGGCAGGCAGTGAGGCAGGAGGATGGAGGGAAGCAGGACAACGGGTTGAGAGCAGGGTAGGCAGGGCCCGGGGGCCACAAATTTCAATTTTAAGTAAGAATACCAAGGCCGAGAGGGTCAGGGTAACCAGCAAGCTAACCTGGGGCGCTTGGGTGAAGAAAGGTGCTGCGGGGCTGGTGCGGCAACTAGGTTCTCCAGGCAGAACACAATCAGCCTATCACGGGAGGGGGCGGGCAGTGAGGCAGGAGGAGGGAGGAAAGGGGAAGCAGAACAACGGGGCAAGAGCAGGTGCAGGCAGGGCCCGGGGGCCGCAAATTTCGATTTTAAGTAAAAATACCAAGGCCCAGAGGGTCAGGGTAACCAGCAAGATTACCTGCGGCGCCTGGGTGAAGAAAGGCTATGCGGGGCTGGTGCAGGGACTAGGTTCTCCAGGCAGAACACAATCAGCCTATCACAGGAGGGGGTGGGCAGTGAAGCGGGAGGAGGGAGGGAAGGGGGCGCAGGACAATGGGGAGAGAGCAGGGGCAGGCAGGGCCGGGAGGCCGCAAATTTTGATTTGGGTTCTTATCTCTGGACCAGAAGGGAGAGAGCCACATTCCTTTGACTCCAACCTCCATACTTCCCCAGTCCCTTGCTTGCCCCCTAGGGCAGTGGCGGGGATGGTATCTTCTGGGGAAGAGAGTCACTGGGTCTGGCTGTCCAACCTGGTTGCCCATAGGGGGAAAATGGGCTCTGAGCATGGGATCAGACTCGCTGTTTCCACTTTATTAATTGGAATACACACAACCATTCCCACTTTTTTGAGGATGGTTGACTTTGGGATGAGCTTGACGATTAAATGTTGGTTGTCCTCCAGGAGACCTGGTTGGTCGACCCGGTAGTTATTGATGACTGGCATTTTATTAACAAACCGGCCACTCTGGGCCCTCTTGGGCGCCCTACTGGGGGGTTACTTCTTGGTGCTAAGAACTCCATGAGTCTTTTTGAATTGCCTACCATCTCTCCTAACATACACATAGGCTAGATTGTTGGCCCTCTTGCTATGGGACGCAAAGCATTAGTTGCCATTAACCTATGTGATCCTCCATGTAAGCAGCCCCATGAGATGGCGTTACTTGAAATTGAAGCCTTGGTTAATGATTTGTTCTCTCGTCTGCCTTGTATTATATGTGGGGACTTTAATTCTCGGATTCCGGGGCCCCCGTCTCTGGTTAACTTATATGGATCATTCTCCTCCTCTGTGGTGTATAAGGACTTGCTTTCTCAATCCTACAAGCAGGGCTTGGAGTGGGCTTCTTTACTACATTCCTTTGGTTTTACTATGATCGATGGCTCTTTCCTGTCAGATTCCCCTCCTAAATCACCCGGTTTGGCCCCAAATCAAGCAGTGTTCTTGATTATGCCTTTTTCACTAAAGATCCTGATTTGCTATTGGACATGGGCATATATCCTCATTTGGACAGCAACCCTATGCCCCTTGAATTAACTTTAAATCTGACTGTATCCAAGATTATTCCTAAAGTTGTTAGACTCTTGGAATTAACCCTTCTCTTAATCATATCTCATTGAACGATAGCCAATTGGATGAAGCCTGCGTTCGATTACGACCTCCTTTGGCCTCTTTTGTCAATTGCTCTGCAACTTGGGGTCTGGATCAAGTATGCACTAATGCTGTTCTGCCGATAAAGGATTTTGAGGAAGTTATCCAGGGCTCTATTTCTTTAATATTCGGCAACAGCAATAACCCGATAAATCGACCTTCTTCTCTTTTACATCGTCATCATTATGATGGGAGAATTCCCTCTAAGAGGCAGGATCTATGTAAGGAATTGTACGCTATAGTGGGATCTGTCCTGGCACCCTCACTACATGCTTGCAGAGTGAATAAAGCTAAATAAATTTAGCGGAAGTGGCTTAGGCAACATCGTTATCTTTCGGAGTGCTCACGCTGGAATAAATTGGTCAACTTAGCTCTCACTCATGCCCCTGTCAGCTTTGGAAAGAGATTGATAGCTATCAACCGGTCCGGGACATGATTGGTGTTCCGGAATCAGCCTGGGTTGAGCACATTGCGAACATGCTTGGTGGTGACTCTGCACATTGAATGTCCCTGCCAATTCTTTGGGTAAATGGTACTACAGTCATACTCTTAATTACATTAATTACATTCTGTTGATCATCAATGGCAGTAAGCCCTCGCAAGCCCCCGGCCCAGATGGCATTTCCAATAGTGTGATTAAGAAGGATTCGATTAGCTGGGCACATGCGTTGGAATGCCTTTTCTATTGCATTGCCGAATCCTGACTTATTCATCATCATGGCCTTACAGTATCATCATCCCTGTCTGGAAGAAAGGGACCGACTGGCTCCGGTTATCATCGCCTTCTTGTCATGCTTGATGCCTCATCAAAAATCTTTGCTCGTATGCTCCTCATTGAAATCTGGACCTGGGCTGATGGGGCTAAGCTTACATCTCTTAATCAGACTGGCTTCCAACAGGGCCTCAGCACTACAACAAACTGCCTGGCACTATTGTCCACTATCCAACAGGCCTGGCTTGTTCGGAAGCACCCAGTTTATATAGCGTTTATCAATTATAGCGTGGCTTTCAATACGGTTAACCGTAATAAACTGCCGCAGAAATTGTGTGCCTGGTACATTCCTCCTGGTCTTTTGTCCATGCTCATCTCTTTTCACTCTGCCACTATGGTAAAGGTCCAGTTGGACCAGTTTGGGAGTACTTCATCTTGGATTACTACCACTCGTGGCTTGAAACAGGGATGCATTTTTGCACCCTTACTTTTTAACCTTTATCTTGCTGACATGGGTTCGGCTTTGGATCATCCCTCTGCCATTCCACCGAAACTGGGTGATTTCCCCCTCCTTTAGATGGGGTATGCCGATGACATCATCCTTCCTGACCTTACTCCGGCTGGCCTTCAGGTTACCTTGAATATGTTGAAACAATTGTCGGATTCCTTGGAATTAGTGATTAAAATAAAAAAGAAAACAAGGTTATGGTATTCCAACCGGTGGGTCAAAAAAAGGAAAAGATCATTTTCCCTTGCCTTTTGGAAGGGAAGATGTCAGAGGTGGTTCACGAATATAAATACTTTGGGATTCATTTTGATGACACCCTTCGTCGTACCCCTCATTTAGTTGCAATCAAACTAAGGTCCTAACAGGAGGTTGGATGCCTGGGAAAATTGGCTTTCTCTGGAGGGGGCTATTCGGTTGAGATCTTGGGCCAATTATACTAGCTAAGATTACACCGCTCCTTAGGTTTGGGGCTGAATGCTCGCATCCCTCTAATGATGAGGGGGTGGCAAAATTGGAATCTTTTTTTCTTAAGAGACTCTTTCTCTTGCCCACCTGCACACCGGTTCCAACCATTTTTTGAACTTGGTATTTTTTCCTTTAAGGCGCATTTCCAGGTGACCCTTCTGACCACCTACTGGCACTTAGCAAACGCCAGAACAGGCTCTTTGAATTTTATTCTAATTAACGCAGCTCAAGCCAATTCCTCTTTTATGCAGAGTAGCGCTCTACATCATATCTTAGGTGGTTGCCCCTAGCATCTGGAGTTTTCCTTAGCTGGACCCTGCTTTGGTACAAAGCAGCTATGCGAGACACGATTCTCGATTGTTACCACGAGCAATACATTATTGATGTTGCTTTCTTATCTAATAGCAGTCTCTTTACTGAATATATTCTCGCAAGCAATTGTATTCCGAATTATATTGGACAGTTTATTGGCAATTCTTTAGTTTGAGATTACCTCAAGCTTAAAACCAACTCGGTGAAGACTCTGGAGGTCACCGTTGCCTGGAGTACCATACCCAGGCCATCATGGGTATGTCATTTATTCAACTCTGGGCAACTTGAAACTGCTAAACATCTGCTTGTCCAATGCTATGCACTGGTTCCGCATAGATCTGTGGCCTGTCTTGCGGCCTGGTTGGGGCCTGATGTTATTGGTGATGCTCTATGGGACTTGATTATGGCGGGAAACAATGAACCCGGTATTGTTTTCATTGCAATATTCTAGAAAAAAATTGCATGTATGTTGGAGGATCTCGGATCTCTTCCATGAAATGATGTGGGCTGGGTCATGATCTTAGCTGGAGTTTTCTTTGTTGTATTGTTTTATAATGGATTCAGATTTTTTTTTAATTATATTCTAGGGTGAGGAGGGAACAACACAAACAACAAGGGTCTACGTGTAGTGCCATGCCCCAACAATGCATATACACTGGCTGTGTTATGTATTAACAGCAGGCAATGTCCACCATTCCCCACCTAGTAATATTAGTGGATATTGAACATGTGGGGGACACATCCCAAACGTTTCGGCAGTCTAGGTACTTTGCTGCCTTCATCAGGACCAGATGAAGTGGACAATTCATGTTTTTTTCTGAGCTTGTTTTCTGTATTTTTTGCTATGTATATATGTTTCCTCCGATTAATCTGAATACAACATGAGTTTTAGATGCATTCAATAGTTATTAAATACATTTAGCATTTTATGTTTTTGGGATAATTGCTTTGTTGGTTTTGTATATGAAAGATTTATTGATTACTTCTTTGTAGCATGTTTGGCATAACCCTGAGTGGTGAGGCTGCGGCCCAGTTCGGTGAAAGAAAGTCATGTTAGCTGCCAATAATACCTGATGGGAACACGCCTGTTTGCTTATTCTCTTTCCCCAGTTGCCGTTAGAGACAGAGACCGTCCTCGTGTGAATACTTCATTCAGGATGAGGCACATGGTGCTTTGGGTGGTGTGCTCACCACTCGTGGAATAGCAGCGGCGCAATGCATGGTGCCACATCGCCTATACAGCAGCTACACGGCCCTGTGTATTGCGCAACACTGGCTGTACAGCCACTAAACATTTTTTGCACACATAACTGCCAGAGAAACCTAAACATTGTGCGGCAGGGGTAGAGACGGCACCCTCTGCAATATTATAATTGGTGCAACAGTAATTATGTCGACTGCCGCTCTTCAACGTACCAACTCTTCATGAATCAGGCCCTTGTTCTGGTGAGACCTGGCACTTATCAATGTTTGTAATAGAGAAGGCCCCGTTCCACCGGCCTCATGTTCACATTTAAAGAAAGTCATGCTGGCGCAAAGGCTGCTGGCACACATGGGGTGGACTGGCCTATGGGGAACTCTGCAGATTTCCCTGTCGACCTCTACACCCTCGTCCTCTTTTATTTGGTAACCTATTTTATTTCCAAATGTTCTCATAGGAAATGGGTTGGGCTTGGTGAACATTTGTAATATGGGGCCACTTAGAAAATAATTTCCAGGGCCTCTTTTGGTTCCCAGTCGACCCATGCTGGCACATGTGACATGTGGTGGCTACATTTTCTGATGTGGTGTGCACAGACCTCAGGGAGTGAAAATTGGAAAAGGGGAATTTAGGTTTCATTTCAAATGTACTTTATAAGACCAATACCAAGCGCGGTGCTCTCAATGGTGTTTCGAGGGCGCCCTAAACAGACAGCACTTTGTGGAAAATGCCGTCAGCGCGGCAAAGCGAGTGTTCATCATATGACCAGAAATATGCTCTGGGCGTCTAACCCGTGCCCCTGGAGCTGTGAAAAGCAATAAGCGCGCGCCTGGACGGCATTACGGCCTCTGCGGCGCGCGCCGGCTCGCCGCGGCTTCGCGCGCATCCGGGGATTTGCGCTCCCTGGCCCCCCCCCCCCCCCGCCGCCGCCAGAGAGCCAACAGGTGCGATCGCTTTGCTTCCAGATGTGGAGATGTCCGCGCACACCCTCCTAATCCAATAAAGCCTGGCTCTCCTGTAAAGGAAATTTGCTGGTGCTGCGCCAAGCCGGCCCCCCTCCTCGTCTGCGCAATAAATAAGGCATCTCGCCGCACCCTGGCCTCGTGTGAGCCCGCGGCACCACGGCAAAACGCGAAACAAAACACCCCACGGGGGCTCATACAGATTTACCGCTCCCGAGAAGAAAAAAAAAATGATATTTCACTTTCAAATTTCGCAGACTTTCATAAATGACACTCCAACGGTGCGCAACGTTCAATCCGACCCATTGGTATATGGATTTAAGTTACCTGAAGTAAACATCAAATGCAATGCGCTTTTTTTGTCCGCCACGCATTTGTTTTAATCAACGCCACCATAATCTATGATGTGAGATGCAAGAATGACAAGGCCAACGGGCCCAGCTTTGTTTACAGTGAAAAGCTTTGGTGTGCTGAGCCTAACTACGTGGCTTTTATTTCTGTAAAATCATGAGGTCGTTTTTTGCACACCAAAAATTAGATTATTGTATATGTAAACTGAAGAATAGAAGTAATGGCTTATAGCAGTGTTAAGAGTTTTTCCGCAACTGAAATGATGCCAGGTGCTTTCGAGTATTATCATATAATGATATAAGTAAAATACTGGAGACTTGAGTAGAGTATTTCATGTAGCACAACGCAGCAAACTATTCCAGCTGAATTGGCCCCGCATATATGTCTATTTATTACAGTATTGGGTTTTGATAGAGTGCTTTATGTCAGATCCCTCGTGCTTCTAAACACTGTGATAATTTATGGTGAAAAGTCCTTAATGTACGCAGCAAGGACATTGCACATCACCGAGGAGTGCAGTGGCTAAGCAGAGGCACGATGGTGAATTCTGAGCTCCTTCTGAAGTTCACAGAAATCCAAGGGGGCTTTCAACATCGTTTTACATGTGGTAGGGGATATTCCTTGTAATGCATGGCCCCACTAAAATGTAGCCTCCTGTTAACTCAGATGCAAGATTGATTCCTCTTGTTGACACATCCAACAATTGTAGAATCAGTTGGGTTGAAAAACGTTATGTTATGCTCAGACCTTTGGTGTAGCTCACCGAATTGCCCTCCCCTCGCCCCCTCGATCCCCCCATCCCCTCCACATGGAGGCACCTGGGCGCCGAAAGCTTATACTTTGTGGAGAAGCACTACTTCAGAGGGAAGAAGTAGAGACCTATCAAATATGTCTACATTGATTTGAAAGCCTTTTGAAAAAGCAGTGTTTTTGATCACAATGTGCAGCTTCTAACGTGTGGCAAATCATATTTTAGGAAAGTATGCATTTGGAATCCCGTTTTGTGGTTTAAAATAAGTGATGCTGTGCAGATAGTTGACAGCTCTTCCTGTGTTGTGGCCAGAAATTCACCAAAGGCGCACATACCATAAGAAGTTCCTTATCAGCTAATAGCTGCAAAGGTATATTAGGAGAAATGAATCTAGAAAACTAGTCATGACTTCAAGAGCTCCGGTGGAAGCTGAAATCGCTTTGTGCTGGCTTTAGCAGAAGGGGTTGTGGTGTCACAATCGCCTGTAACATTGTATCGCAGTTTGACAGTGAAGATATTTTCTTTTTCACAGGTGAGTGAGTAGTGATGTCACAACTAGACTGTAATGTGAACTGCATTGACATGATTTTATATCTGGGATACAGTGCTCCCTACAGTCCACTGGAAGGACACTGAAAGTGAAGGAAGAGTTCCCGGATCAAACAGAGGAACGCGGCCAGAGGCTAATTTCCTGTACAAGGTCACCAAACTCTGAGGCAACTTGCAATATTACTTCTAGGTATGCTCGGGAGTATGATATTCCTTCCAGTGCATGCCCCTACTCTGCCATCTAGATCAATACCTGGCCTCCTGCCAATGTAAGAGATCTTCCAGCTGTTGGTACACATGATAGGGTAACAGGCTAGAGGCACCCTTCCGGTCATATGTCCCATCCCGAATAATCCAAGTGTCCTCTGTGGAACCCTGCAGGAACCCAGGGTTCCATCACCAACTAACATCCCCCAAACTACATAGCCCCCTTCCTTATAGGACCACAGGAAGAGGTCAACACACACCCACTCAACCAGGCAGGATCCCAAGCACAGCAACACACAAGAATCTTACAGTAACATAACCCCATTCAGGTCAGTAGTGATGTCACAACTAGCCGGTCATAAACTTTTATAGGCTTTTATATGGGTGGTATTGCAGGCTGCCACATATTACAAAATATTAGTACCCAATGTTTTGACTTCAGAAAGTTAAAAGGTAGAGGCAGAAATACAGGGATCCGGACTCGCAAAGCGCAGGCTGGACTCATGCCAGAGGCAAGCACTAAACCCGAAGCTATCCACTCAGCCTTTCTATCCCAATGTATGCCACTACGTTCTAATAATCTATATAACACATTTGAAAGGTTGATTTTCTCAACCAACCAAATGAAATAAAAAAAATATATATATAACACATGTTATGTGCCGAATTATTGTTTTACAAACATATAGGAACCTTGCCCTACACACCGAGTGCCCCTTTCTGCAGCTACTGCCTGCAACTTCTTTGCCCTGTTGTCTTTTTTTGTTGTTGCAGCTTTCTGTTGTCTGCACTCTATTGGCCACTTTTGTTACACGCAGTCGCAGTGTGAACTTTTTCATTTATTCAGTTACTATTAAGGATAGCTGCTGTCTGCCCTCTTTGCAAATGTTCCCTCTGCCTTGAACACTTGCATCTTAAACGATGCTGCTTTCGAGAGGAGGCACGCGCGCACAAACACAGACACAACCCCCCCCCCCCAGATCACTCCGAGCGATAACAAAAAATTACAGCGAGACGGTAGCTAGAGGGGCCGAGGGAAATATGTTTTCAATTTGAGGGGATTTGCCGCAAAAGGTAGAGTTTGGTGTTTGCCCAAACAGACTAATGGAAAAAATTGTGATTTGTATCCATTTTCTCATGACTTCATAATAACTTTAAAAAAGGTTTAGCGGTTGTGCACGAGAGTTTTAAGTACAAAAAGAATGCCTCATAGAATAGGCCTCTTCTACCAAAACGGATCACACTACACAACCTAGACCCGCGCTGTATGGAGAGTAGGCAAGGCGGGCACACGACATGGCATGTTCCACACGGAGACGCGAGGGCACAATGAACCCACCGGGCAGGAAACTGCGTACTTTGCTTAATACATGAAAATCGTTATTTTCCTGGAGTTTGCTGGGGAAGCCTTGAGATGAAGTAGGCTCTGCGTCAGTGTGTAGCGGCACGGTAACATATAATTAATGAATCACTGCAGTGAGTTTAGACTTCCTGCAGATGGAACTAGAAGGCATTATCTATTCACACCATGCTCTGCAATCACGGAAATTAATGCGGTCTGCGTTGCCACCTAGTGGCAGATTAGAATACGGCAGGGTTGCTACACAGATTTATCAGACCCACGACCCACACTCACTCCCTCTAAACATTAGAGTCTAAAGCAGTGGTCTTCAAACTGTGGGGCTGGCCCCCACTGGGGCGGGGGCCCGAAGGGTGCACAAGGGTAGCACGAGGCTCTTCCAAAAGGGAGTCTGATGACTGATTTTAATAGAAAATATAAGCATAAATTGCATCTAGGCGGGCCAGCAGCTATATTTTTACTCAAGGGGGACTTGGCATAACAAAGTTTCAATACCACTGGTTTAAAGTGACATTTGCTGCAGTCTGTGAAAGCGCGGCTTTGCAAACATCTCCCTCCTCTCTAGGGGTTGCATAGGTGAACTATGTCCCCCCCGCTCACCTATTTAAACGACTCCCATTATATTCAGTCACTGTCCCTGACAACATGCAGCTTCATGCACCCTCCTCTTTACATTCAGCCAGCATGTGCAACTCTTAAGGGGCATGCCCAGGATTACAGCACACCCCGGCCTCCCATTACCTGTGAAGATAACTGCACCTGCGGCAATTCATGCTAAATTGCAGAACACAAACACAGATCCGGCTGGCAGGGCTGTCACAACGTGTGGTGAGACCCAGGGCAAAACGTTTGGTGAGGGCCCCTTATAATTTTTTGCACTGGGCCAGCGATGCCGCCGCAAACAGGAGACGCAAGAAATCTCCCATTGAGTTTGTGTGGAGCAACCCAAATATGGTTCATTATTATGACAGCAAATCAACAGTTTCTGTACTGAAGACAAGTTCCCTCCAGAATACCAGTTTTGCCATATGCATAAATATATATAGGATGGCATGACGGCGGTTGGTGCGTGACGCCAACTTTAGGGAGGAGCGCCATGCCCCTTTGTGTGCATTAAAACACACATCATACACAGTGACAGGTAGATGATGTTCACTGGCAGCTGAGGAATTTTTGAACTGGAGAAGCTTAAATGTGTGCACCAATTATGTGGGACTGACAGAGCACAGTGAGGGAGCCCAAACAATGGGTGCTTGAGAAGGTTTCCCGCCGTGAAAATAGTTTTGAAGCAAATTAAAATGGTGCATTTTACAGCACTTTGTTTATAAATTAGGATGAAAAGCCAATTGGTTGTGTATGGTAGCCCACGGACAAACCCAGTAGATGTAAGTCACGAAACATGCACAGGAGCATTTTCCATTGCATTTAATGCTGCCTTTGCCCACATCATGTGCCAGTATGAAAATATGTTCATGCTGGATGTTCCCACACATGTCCATGCAGGCTGCATCAATATATTTTATTTATTTATTTATTTGGCATTTGTAAAACTTGCCCAGCAACCGAACCGAAAGCAACTGGGCCAGCATTACCATATAAGGACTCACAGCCAGTTAAAAAAAAACATGCCACGGAACGTATATACGGACTAGCTGTGCAAAATAAGTCTTATTGCTGGCTAGACTGGCCAATATTCAATGTAGGCCAGTCTAGCCACCTGATAACACTTATGTTTTCCTTACCTAGGCCTGGCTGAAGATGAGTTGGGGCCCATTTCAACATGACAGTTGGGGGGCCCCCTTTGCTTAGAGCGGTAAACAGTCTCAGGCCACCGTTGGGTGCATGCATTATAATGGAGATAAAGAAAAACAAGAAATCATTCAATAGGAGCACACCTAATATAATATTATAAAATCATTTCTAAGCACTTTTATATATTCTGGGTGCTGGGGAGGAATACAAGCCCTGACACTGGAGCTTGTGCAAAACATGAACTAAGAAAAAAGTGTCTAATTTTAGAGACACTCCCGTCCCCTGCACACCTTTTCAGCTGAAATAAATCAGTCAGTATACTGTTTAGATTTTCACATATGTGTAATAAAGTTTAAATGTTGAAACACAGATAAGAACATAAATAATTTTTGTTTAACAATTGAAGAATATAAACATAGAATAATAGACTTCACATATGGCCATCATAAAAAGGAAGAGAAGGAACAATGTTCTTATGTTGAGATGAAATTTCAAGCTCTACGCGTTTCGGGGAAACACCCCTTCTTCAGGAGCAAAACAATCTGCAATCTGACAGTGCTCACCACACACACAGACACACACACACACACAGGTTGCTATTGATTCACCCAGGGCTCAAGTTGAGGGTACACGCAGGTGGACAGAGTCCACCCACTTTTTTCAGAGGGTGGACTCAGTCCCCCCCATCTAAAATGAGAAACATTGAATGTCCTCTATATCACCAGGTTTGCAGGCCGGACACTTCAATACTGCATTATATAACCTGATGAAAAATAACAAACACCTAAAGGTGAAATGTCGCATTTCAGTACTGCAAGCCCCAAGGAAAACATTTGGATTGGTTTTGGGGTTTAAAACATGCACACCTTTTAACATTTTCAAAAATACTTTCAGATGAAAATATCCTCTCTTTTTTGTGTGTGTGTGTGTTGATTTTGTGAAAGGCAAATCCATTCGTCCTGTGCAATTTGAGTGGTTATGCATGAAATGTGCATCTTTCACCTTGGTACAATAATTTATGGCGACACATCCCATTGCGTTTGTTAATGAGCCCCCCCCCCTCTTTAATTTTTAGGACTTGACCCCTGGATTCACCAAATTCGGACACCTTACCTGCTGCTGCAGCCTATAGGCCGCTGCAGGCGCTGCTGTGATCACCCAAGGACCCCTGGACCAGGCCACAACGAAATCCAACACAAGTGCTGCGCAAGTGCTGGAGTCCAGGCACTGAAGCAATTTCACTTAACTACTTCATCTCTGACTCCAACGCCTGCGCCGTCTGCAAAATGCAAGTTTGGCAAACCACGTGAAATGATGCTGTGCCGGGCGCCGGCAAACTGTTACATTGTACAGTGCCACCAGCGCCACCTGCCCAGTGCCCACTATATCCCCCGAGGGCCACTGCCTGCCCCCCGCCCCCCATGCTGTCTGTGTGGCGTGTAACTTTTTTTTTTTATCCTTTTTTTTCCTCCAATTTTAATGACACCTTACAGCTCGCAAGATGAAATTCCATTCAGGCGGCCGCAAGGCCACCCCTGAGCACGAGGCCTGGGGCAGTTTGACCCCCCACCCCCCCTGGTGACGGCCCTGCAGGCAGGGGATGAGCGCTATGTTACACGCAGTCTATTCAAATAAACAAAATCAATCCAGGACCTGCGAGATGTGCAGTGAGCTGTGACGCTGGGGGCCTGATTTACAAATTGGTTTTCAATGGGGTATTCCTGTAGAAAAAGGCTTTTGTAAATCAGGTCCAGGATCGTTACCTGCAGTGCTCAGGTTCGAATCCCCAGTAGGGGAGAAGTAAACAAATAAATAAATAAAAGAAAAGAAGGTGTCCTTCCTTGCTCTCCTGGGACGGTGCTCCAATGACAAAATGAACGATGGCGGATTTTTCGGAGAAGTGGGAGAACTTCATACTGTTTACTTCCCGCCCACAAGAGAAGATGGCATTATAAATGCAGGCGGAGGTGCCGCGCATTGAACACAGTAAACTGAAATAAAAAAAAAATACGAAAAACACACACAAAGACACCCTAAAAGCAGGCCCTTTCTGGCAAAGCAATGAAAGAGGTAGGTAGGAATCGAATCTTACGAAAAGGAGACGCGCTCTCGAAACTATGCTTCTTGCGCGTCTGCTGTAATGTCTTGCATGTACGTCTTTCACATTGCAAACTCGGTGAGATTACAAACGCGATTTTCCACATTTCAGACAAGCGGCAATCGCTGTGACAACGATTTACCTGCAAGATAAGTACTCGTAAATAAATCGTGAGGTTGTGTCTATTTCTAACTCTAGTGTAAAGTTTACATTTACGTAATTATATATTGAGCTGCACCCAGACACTCGTTAAGACGCAGAATTGCACCACAGAAAGTGCCTAAAATCAAGACATGCATTTTAATGATGACTCCAAATCGGTGTGGTAGATGGAGAAAATATTACTGCAAGGGAGAGGGGGCATTTTACTGGACCAGTCCAAGTAGTCAAGTGCATTTATAGGTCACACAGCGAGCGCACTGAGTTATCTCTTGTCCTACACTAACAGACGCATGTCACCTTAAAGGGGCCATCTTACAGAAACTAAGGAAGTCATTTGGGGGTCGCCCCTGAGGTCTCCCTTGCTACCTCTCTGGTCTCCCTTGGTACCCCTAAAAAAAGAGATATATTTCTTTATTTTTAAATGTAAGCACCTGGGCTGTGGATAAGCGCCATGTGACTCTTTAATTCTGGAGTGGCTGGCATTCTTGTGCAGGCCTCTTAAAAAAAGGAGGGGGGGTTCCACAAGTGTAACACTTTGAGCAGTGACCCTAAATAAGAAAAAATAGGAATAACAAATAATGTGTCTTTCTGGAATTCTATCCAATTATTGCTAAACTCATTAATGGTTTATTTCAGGCACATTTCACGGGGTGAGTCACTGATTTAGTCTGCCATTAAACACCTCGACTCAGCCTTTCATCCTTCTGAGGTCAATAAATGAGTACCAACACAGGTTGGCTGATATTGTATGTGCATTTGTTCTATATAAATCGCTTAAGCGTAAGTGCTATATAATAACACTGATAATGCTCAGTTGCTGAAAAGCATCTGTCAGCTGATTGTCATTCCGCAATTGCGGGGATATATAATTCCTACACTATTGAGATATGCAACCACAGATCTCTTATAATTGAGAATCGGTACAGTAATTTTCCAATACGAGTTGACATAACAGAAAGTTAGTTTAAGCCTTAGAAAAAGAGCTGTGCTCGAAACACGTGTCGGCTGAAACCAATCCACCAATTGTAATCAGATGCATAATTTCTTGGAGTACATGCGCAGTGTGATTGTATCATTTGTTTAGTCTATATAATAACACATTGTTATCATTTGGCCCTGGACGTCTGCTTGCATTGACAGTAATTTGGTAATATGGGCCTATACACACTGATAGTAACCATACATATGGTGATCCATTCTTGTATAAAATGTACATCACATTACAGTTATGTCGTAACCATATTTTTTTGTAGTGTATTTAGGATCAATGCTTTGTGATGCCACTTCCCTGTTTGGTCAAGGAGTGAAAGGTTATGTTCCATCGCTTCTCGCGATGTCACTTGTGTGGAGTCAAATGTCATACCTCCATGTGAGCTCATCAGAGGTCAAAGGTCATGTGATGTCACTTCCGCTACCCGAGGCATGTCGGTGAAATGACATCCCTGGCAGAAACATGTGTCGGTGCAAGTGCAATTAGTACTAAAATAGCCCTAATAAAAAAAAAAGGATTTTATTGTGAGGGCAAACACTTAAACCCCTGGCAAGTATTGCCCCTCTGCAAAAACGCCTTGTAAGTTTATTTCTTTTGGCCTAGGAACTGAACTTGTACTGGTGCAAAGGTTCAGTAATACTACCCCATAATCTTGCATAAACGGAAAAAAGGTAAAGGAACACATTTTATAGACCCTTGAAGAACATAAGGCGCTGTCTGTCTGACCGCCTGGGTTTGAACCTGTGACCTGCAGGTTTGTGAGAGAACAAGAACAAATGTGTAGTGTACAACTGGAGATTGAATGCCTCTGGGTGCTCCTAGACCACCCAGTTATGTCGACGTTTTAATCAGAGAGCTCCACGGTCGGGGTCAGATTGTATGATGCGCACCTCCTTACCACACCGCCATTTTATCTTGAGATGGAACGCTACCCAAATCCACGGTTATATTTGCTTAATCAGCTACTGAATGCTGCTGGCTCATCATGCCTTCTGGGCGACTCTGACCAGTCACCACTCTTAGTAGTAATTAATCACGTGGAGGCCCTCTCTCACCTGCACAGTTAGGGAGGAGCTGAGACCAAGACCCAATGGGAATCATTTTCTAAGACCTTGAAAATTGCTTTCTATGCTACTCCATATATTTTATGATTTGCATGGTGGAGCAGAGGCAAAGAGTGGAATACCGCTTCCATCCCCATCCATCATTTCCCTGTGGCAGCCTTCTATAAGGTGGCAAAGTGCAGCAGTGTTGCAAGCGGAGACTGTTCCTGTTTCTCACAGACTGACTACCTGAGAAAGAACAAGGGCAATAAGTCTTCCTAGCCCCAAATGGAATGACAGCAAAGATTCTATTCTAGTATTGGCACTCAATTAAACTAAGGTTACCAAATGACCCTGTGTCTCTGTGGGCGCTCCTTTGGTTGAAGGCTTGTGATGATTTGAAGTGATGATGCTGATTCTCCGGTGTGCGGTTTGACAAAGCAGTAGTGCGAGATTGAGCCATGTGGTAACTGCGGGTTGGAGATGTGAGTGACACACTAGCAGGTCCAGCGACAAGCAGTTGATATGAGCGAGCAGGTGACAGGCTCTGCGCGGTATGATGCAGCATTGAGCTGGTCTGAGATGTGAGCATGCTGATTTGAAGAGTTTGAGTGCTAAAGGCATCACTGGTGGGTTCTGTGGTTCGAAATGCAGTGAACGCTGTTTGAAAGCAGTTTGACCATTTTGAGGTGATGCAAACAGTGTCTTTCACTGTCTTGGCTCTCAGGATGCTGTGAGTCCCATTCGAGGATCTCAGAATCAAGATAAATCCTGGTTTTCAGTCTCCAAACATAGGCGAGGCTAAGAAATAACTGCAAGCTTCCTTTGCACAATGAGTTGCTGGGTACCGTTACGACTGGCAGAGGTGCGGGTCTTGCTCCAGCAGTAGTCACTGCCAACATACTCTTGAGGCTAAGGAGCAGAGATTCCATATGCCTTGGACACTCAGTCTTCAACTCACTGGTGGAGGACTTTGGAGAGATCAACTCTCCCAACATAGGTCCAGTTAATTCTGCCTTAAGGGTTTGTCCAAAAGTGACCCAAAGTAGGAGTTGGAGACCCTTTATTTTAAAGCAAAATTCCATAGATGATTGATCAAAAGCAAGCCTGCTTTAAGGGTCCAATCCTTGTTCTTGAAACAATTGGACATTGACTTCAGATATCCAGGGACATCTTTGGGGGGCCACGAGGGGCTGCAAATGCAACCCCGAGGTCTCCCTTGTTACCCCTATGGTCTCCCTTGCTACCCCTAAAAAAGAAGAAATAAATATATTTATTTTCTTTTTTTTTATTATATGGAAGTTCCTGGGCTGCGGCCAGCGCCATGTGGCTATTTCTTTCTGGAGTAGCTGGCTTTGTTGTTCAGGCCTCTTTAAAAAAGAGGGGGTTTCACAAGTGTAACACTTTGAGCAGTGACCCTAAATCATAAAGAATAGGAATAACAAATAGTCTTTCTGGAATTCTATACAATAATTGCTAGACTCAGTAAAGGTTTATTTCAGGCGCACTTCAGGGGGCGGTCACTGATTTAGTCTGTTCTTAGAAACCTCAAATTCACAATGCAGACAGCAACTATAAGTATTTTGCTTTTAGCAAGTTGCAGTTAAAGCATATTTTTTTCTGCCGTTGTCTCTGTTACGATCTTCACCAGACATTCAATCCCGGTGCCCTTGGTCACTTGACAAAATCCTTTTTCCTAAAAGCTTGTGTACAGTGTGCCTTGATTTCATTGTGCCACAATTATTGTGTTTGTTGTAATGTGTCTATCTTTCCTATCTCTCTGGCATGTTGTTCAGGATGTTTGTTTGCATGTATGAGGTAACAAGTGCCCAGAGTACGGGATGCTGTGTGAGTGCACTGCTTTCCCTGCGCTACTCTAAATTCTTTAATGCACAGTTATGAACCATCCCAATGGTATGTATTTTGGCACCCTCTGAAGCCTGAAAAGTAGATCAACGCAGACTTGACATCTGACCAACTTTGCACCAGACCTGCAGATGAACTGTCTGCTGTTAAATCCCAGTTACCAGTTTATTGGTATCCACTAAAGTGTGTAATTTGCCTTCTGACTTTGAGAACATTCAGACATGTAATTGCTCATCTTACTATAGCCAGTAAGATAGCTATAGCTGGTAAGATAGCTCTGTGGGTCGAGCGCTCGATGCTGCTATGTGTGTGATCTGCAGGTTCAAATCCCGGCAAAGCCAACTCAGCCTTTCATCCTTCTGAGGTCTATAAATGAGTAGCAACACAGGTTGGGTGATATTGTATGTATATTTGTTTTATATAAAGCGCCTAAGTGCTATATAAAAACACATCATTATTGTTATGATACGCACTTCAGTCTGCTCAGGTTTCATAACGATAGGTTTTATTAAGTACAACAGCATAAACAAGAACCTCTAGTTGAGGGGCTGTTTCCGTATGAATGCCCTCTCACCAACGAACAAACACAGAATGTTTAGTACACGTAGCAAGTACATCACAATCCCTAAGAACGTTGTTTCTTCAGGCAGCATGTATAACTTCCCCATCTGACTAAGTTACTGTGTATTACATCTATGACGTACCTACATCAATGCAATATAACGTGGTTTCCATATATGTACAATCTTAAGTAATACAACTATATAACACATCTCCCTCCTTTCTTTTCCTTTTACTATTCAAACCATTTTCACCATAGCAACTTTTACCATGGCCACACGGTTAAGATTCCATACTTGGCCTCCAGATACCCGAATAGCACCTGGTAAAACAGCCACCACTTTTACCGGATCAGAATAGAAAGATTCTCCCTTCTTTTTAAAGACACCTTTCTTTATTCTGACTAGGTCTCCACACTTTATACTCAAAGGTTTCTTTCCACTCTTCGCATTCACTCTTTCCACCCATTTCCCTTTCTTTTCCTTCATTTTTTTTACATCATCTGTAACATGGTCACACTCTCTACTTCTGCCTAGCCATGGTGGACTAACCACTTTATTGGGTTTTCGACCTCTCATTAGTTTGAAAGGTGATATGCCTGTAACAGAATGGGGTGCTATGCAAAGACCAAATATCCTATCCTGGATGGCAACTTTCTTATCACATCCTGTCTCATTCGCTATTCTGATGCTTTCCATAATAAACCTATTCATTCTCTCTACACAACCATTCGTCTCTGGATGATATAGAGATGTTTTCTTGTGGTTAATTCCACATTCTCTCAAATATCTCTTGAAACAACCACCCGTAAATTGCGGTCCATTATCCGTCAACACACTTTCTGGAATACCTTCCCTTGAGAATAACTTCTGCTAGATTTTCACCATAGCTTCCCCCGATGTATCTCTAACCACATCAAATTCACACCACTGTGAAAATAGGTCTATAATTACCACAACAAATTTTCCACGTCCATATCCTAACTCAACCGGACCCAGGATGTCCATGGCAACCTCCTTCCATACTCCATTAGGTACCTTAACTTCCACCATCGGCTGTTGTTTGGCTACCTCACCTTTTCCAACTTTCCTGCACATGGCACATTCCAATAGTCTACTCTCAATGTCTTTATCAAAGCCAGGCCACCAATAATCATTTCTTAAGACACCCTTCGTTTTGGTAATGCCTATGTGTCCCATGTGTGCCAAATCAACCACCCTGTTGCCCAAAGACTCTGGTACAACAGCCCGTTCCATCTAAACACAATGTTCTCCACCACGCTTAGTTCATTTCTAACTTCCCAAAATGGTTCTAAACCATTTTCTACTCCTTTTCTGGGCCACACACCTGACTGTACATATGCTTTTACCAATGTTAATTTCTCATCCTTACACAGCTCATCTAGCCATTCCTCTTTGGATATCATGCCATCCATGTTGATGAATACCATTTCCATTTCTTTATATTCACACTTCTCTTCAAGTCCTTCCTCACTCCTCAATCTACATAAACAATCTGCCAATACATTTTCTTTCCCAGGTATCACCTTGACAGTAAATTCGTGCCCTTGCATTCGAGTAATCCAACCCGCAACTCTTCTGGATACTTTGTCCAATCCTTTATTTTCTAGGATTTCCTTTAACGGTTTATGATCCGTGCACAACACAAAATGTGTTCCCCAAATGAAATTCCTAAATCTTTCTATGGCCCAATGGCAGGCTAACGCCTCTTTTTCCAGTACAGAATAACGGTATTCTGCCCCTCTCAATCCTCTTGATACATGAGTTATGATGTGCTCTTTCCCACTCTCATCCACTTGGGACAATACTGCCCCAATCCCCATCTCAGACGCATCCACAGTAAGATTACCCTTGCGACACGTATTAAAATGGCCTAATGGTTTGGCTAAGTTGATTTCCTTCTTCAGATTCTCGAATTCTCTCTCACATTCAGAATTCCACACAAAATTACACGCCTTCTTCAACAATTTTCTTAATTCAATCACCTTGTCTGAATAGTTTCGTACACATTTTTGGTAGAATTTGGTAATTCCCAAAAATGACCTTAATTGGGCTTTGTTTTCTGGTCTTTTAATTTTCCTTATGGCATCCACCAAACTTTCCTTTGGTCTTACCCCCTCTGCCGTTATCTCATGCCCCAAGTATTCCACTTTCTCAACACCAAACTTACATTTCTCCTCCTTAAGTACAATTCCATTATTTTCAAATGTTTTAAGTACTCTATCCAAAATGCAATCATGCTCCTCGACACTTTTGGCACACACTAACACATCATCCTGGAAACAGTACACACCGTTAATATGACCCAACATCTTATCCATAATCTTTTGAAAAACTGCTTATGCTGATACTAAACCAAACGGCATGCGCCTGAATTGGAAAACACCTTCATGTGAAACAAAAGCTGTCAGTTTGCGACATCGTTCCTCCAATTCCACCTGGTGATAGGCAGACGCCATGTCTAACTTAGAGAAGATTCTTCCTTGACCAATCCTTGATAACATTTCAGCCATGTTAGGTAACGGATGACGATCCACCATCACACATTTATTTAATTGTCTTAGATCCACACACAACCGTAGATCCCCAGAACTCTTTTTCACCACCACTAAAGGTGACACCCAATCTACACCCCCTGCCTTTTCAATCACGCCATCAGACAATAATTTGGACATTTCCCCTTTAACCTTATCTCTTACAGCTAGTGGTACCGGCCTTAACTTTGCCACTGTGGGTATACTTCCTTTTCTTAATACAATTTGATGTTGAACACCTCTAATCTTCCCAATCCCTTTCTTGAAAACTTTGAGATATTTGCTTACAATGGAATCAACAACTTGTAGAACTTGCTCCCTCGCATTTGGGTCAAGCTTGATTTTGAGCTTCTTCTGTTCCCGCCATCCCAACAAAGTGAGAACCTTCTTAGCCACATATATTTTTCCTTCACAAATGCGGTTTTTAAATTCAAACTTATTCATGCTATAACCTAACAACTCAATGGGATCTTGATTGTACCTTCCTGGTTTAATGTCAGGTTTACTCAGATTCCATACGTCACCCTTCATCTCATTTTCGTATACCTCTTTTGACATCAAAGTGATCTTTCACCCCGAATTGGCCATCATGCGCACTTGCCTCCCATCCACTCTGATATCAGCATATGGGCGTTCACAGTCATCATCAACATTCCTTTCATCACCCACAACATTTGTTATAGTGTTAACAATAATACTCTCTAAAGGAAATTCATTTTCATCATCCGATCTTCTTGCTTCATCTTCATTCACATACAGTACTTTCTTTTGACTACTCTGATAGTTTTTGCAACAGTTCGCAAAATGACTACGTCTTTTGCATTTGTTACAAGTCGCTCTCGTCCCTGGACAAACCATCGATGCAGCAAAATGCGTGTTGCTGACACATCGGTAGCATAAACGTTCCTCCTTCTCTCCTCTCTCTTTTTCTTCCCTTTTCTGTTTCGATGACTTATTAACACTGCTGTAACCACGACCCATCTTCTCCTTCTCTTTATTTTTCTTCTTGCTCTTTTGCTCATTAACGTTCACTATATCAGCCTTGGATTCGGTACTCTCTTTCTTAGGCAATTTGGCAATGCATGCCAGAGAATGTTCCACCCTACGTGCGATGACCAACACCTCATCCAAACTAGGCTCATCCTTTAGCCACAGTTCTTCGCGTATGCGATCGGCACTGCAGTGTGTCATAAATTGATCACGTAGGTGTTTGTCATGTGAGCCCTGAAATGTGCATGTAGATGCCAATTGTCGAAGGGCCGTGATATATTCTTCCACCGACTCACCCTGTTCCTGAATTCTCATACGGAAATTATATCTCTCGAGCACAGTACTGGTTTTTGGATTAAAATGCAGGTCTAATCTGGCCAAAGCACTCTCCAATTCAGACATCTCATCCCCTTCACCTACATTAGCCAGCTGCGGAAGAGTTTCAAAAATCCTCTGTCCCTCATAGCCCAAGTGATGCATCAATACAGCAAGCTTCCTGTCACCAGAGAAAGAATTTCCTCTGACTGCCTTCAAATAATGTAGAAAGCCTTTTTTCCATTGTGCCCACTTAATTTTAGCCGGGCCTGGGACCGCCATAAACATGTGTGGCCCACTGAGGTTTGACACGGCCATGTTCTGCACTTGCACAGTCCAGATCTGACGTTAAAGCTTGGGACTGTGTCTATTCCTATTCCTTGACACGGTAGATTCCTCTCCCTTCAGTTTCTCACTTGAAAGACACAACGCTGGGTGGATTTCGAATACAATCCTCTTTGGTTTCTTTACTTCCCCCTCTGCCTTTCCTCTGTCTTTGAGCTATTGTCCATGCGCTCCTGCCTCTGAAAGCATTTCAGTCGTTGCTCTGCAAGTTCCACATCTGCTCTGGAACGCTTCCCTTCCAGCCGTAATACCCATCAATAACCGCTTGTTCAGTAACTCTTCACCCCTTCTCCTGCGGTTGGGAACCTCACTTCCGGTGCCACATGCTATCGAAGCTGCTTTTGACGTGCGCGATTATTCGTATGCCCACTGTGACATTCACGCATGCAGTAGCCGCTTTTGAGATGCCTGATACCAGTGTGCCTACGGTGGTGTCCCGATGGCAACGAGGCAGGGTGCCGCTCATTGCCCCTTCCTACGGATCACTGGGTGCTAACGCAGGGAGGAGGAGGGGACTACAGCCGCGCGCATTCGCCGACCAAGACTGTCCAACGTAGCTTTATAAAACGGAACGAGGTACGACACAAGCGCTTTGCTTTTATAAGATAGGGCAGGTGCAGGACTTGCTTTCCGGCCGCTACAACGTTCCGCGCAACGGAGCGGCCGCCTCAGTAGATACTGGCTGCTGGAGGTTCTCGGTCCTCGGCTGCTGTAAATCCTCGTCGCCAATGTTATGATACACACTTCAGACTGCTCAGGATACGTAACAATGGGTTTTATTAAGTACAACAGCATAAACAAGAACCTCCAGCTGAGAGGCTGTTTCTGTATGAATGCCCTCTCACCAACAAACAAACACAGAATGTTTAGTACACGTAGCAAGTACATCACAATCCCTAAAAACGTTGTTTCTTCAGGCAGCATGTATAACTTCCCCATCTAAGTTACTGTACACTACATCTATGATGTACCTACATCAATGCAATATAACGTGGTTTCCATATATGTACAATCTTAAGTAATACAACTATATAACATGTGACCAACTTTGCACCAGACCTGCAGATGAACTGTCTGCTGTTAAATCCCAGTTACCAGTTTATTGGTATCCACTAAAGTGTGTAATTTGCCTTCTGACTTTGAGAACATTCAGACATGTAATTGCTCATTTTACTATAGCCAGTAAGATAGCTATAGCTGGTAAGATAGCTCTGTGGGTCGAGCGCTCGCTGCTGGGATGTGTGTGATCTGCAGGTTCAAATCCCGTCAAGGCCAACTCAGCCTTTCATCCTTCTGACATCTATAAATGAGTAGCAACACAGGTTGGGTGATATTGTATGTATATTTGTTTTATATAAAGCACCTAAGTGCTATCTAATAACATATCATTATCATTTGGCCTTGGACGTCTGCTTGCATTCACAGTAATTTCGTAATATGGGCCTATACACACTGATATTAACAATACATATGGTGATTCTTATATGAAATGTATATCACTTTACAGTGATATCGGAACCATATTTATTGTAGAGTACTTAGGAACAATGCTATGTGGTGCCACTTCCTGTTTTGTCAAGGGATGAAAGGTTGTGTTCCATCGCTTCCTGTGATGTCACTTTGTGGTGGGGTCAAATGACATCTTTTTTGTGATGTCATCAGAGGTCACGGGTCATGTGATGTCACTTCCGCTACCCCTGGCATTTTGGTGAAATGACGTCCCTGAGGATATCACACCCAAAGCGCTATAGTAAGTGGGGGGCCGGGGATGACAGATAGAAACAAGATAATAGAACATTTGTCCAGTTGTAAGAAGTGCATCTGTATATGCTAACCCGACCCCTCACTTCTCAATATAAAGGCCCTTTTTTGTATGCAGTACCCGGTGTGAGTCTTCTCCTGCCTTTGATCCCTATTCCCAGAACAACTTCTTGTAGAGTGGCTGTCTCACTGGGGAGGATGTTACCTGCCCTCACAAAGGAAGAAAGAGGGGCAATCCCCCGGGCTACAATCTTGCTGGCAGCAGCCGACACCCTAGCTGGAGGAATACATATAATCCTTTCACAACTGAACAGAGCTCACAGGGCTAACACGTGTCATATCAATATACTGTGGCTGGTATAATTATGAGAGATGCTAATACCTTAAACTTGTGTATGAATTATATTTACTGTTTGAAGTGTCACCATAATAGTATTCTCAGAGCTGTGTAATTTTCAGAACTTGGGTGCATTTCTTAAATACAGCCCCTGTGCTTCAGAGAATTGGCTGTCACTCCTGCTGTGACCTCTAAACCTGCTCTGTGCCACTGGAGAGCAGGTGCTGCAGATCAGGCTACTGATGCAGAAAGGCACAGGTGTACACTGTGCTTTTGGCATGGAGTTCGTGAACGGGGAATCTGGCAGATTACCCTTGCAGGGATGGCATTCTGTGAATGATATTATTAATGAATACAAATAAAAAAGCCAGGGATCCTCCACCCTCACCCCATGGAGATGCCTCACACACAAGACTACACATCCCAGAATGCAATTAATGGAGAAATAAAAGCCCAGGCCTTGGGTATGCGAAATCCTCCTGCACCCCCATGAGATTGAGTTATACGGCAGCCTCAAATTAAATACATGGAGCAAAGTTTACAACAGTGCAAAACAATGTCGCAAAATCACGAGCGAGCTATTTTGTAGCTTGAGAAATTGGTACTGGTGCAAACATGTGCCACCCCCTGTGACGTCAGATGCAGATTGCCGTCTGCCCCCACTACTCACTTTACAGAAAATGGCCCACTGGCTCTCTACAATTTTACACACACGTCTTCTGCACTGTGTCCGTATTGCAAACATCCGCTTCTTTCATATGGAAGGAGGCCTTCCAGTCTTATCACGTGCCCCGGCCACATGTGCTCCAGAATGTTCCCTAAATTAGCAGGTCAGAGCCGAACAACGGCTGCGGCTCGTTCCAGTCTGGTTGCGCATTCCCGCCTCTTGAAACCGCAGAGGAATAAAGGAGCGGATATGAGAGATTGAGCGCCTGAGATGAGAAGACCCCTCGTGAGAGGGCGGGGTGGGTCTTCTTTTTGCCTTCACAAGACAGCGCTCCGTCAGGCCCGATCCGAACCAGGTGCTGGCGAGAGGCTCAGCGGGGCGCGCCAGCACCCTCTAGTGCTGAGCGCGCACCTACCTACGCCTGACACTGCGAGGCCGCTAAATACCGCATAGATTTAGGACATGTGTTTTACATCCACTCGGCTCCAATCGCGGAGCACACATAGGCCGGCAATTTGTAATATGGTTGACTGAATAGAAGGCCGGATTCTTGAGCGTTATGAAAAGCAGACCTGCCGGGATAGAGCGCTGGAAGGTGGAAATGGAAAGTAGCGTGCGGCGTGCCTAGCGCTGCGACCAAAGCAATTCACGTGCTTAAACTCACACATCACACACGCCAACATCAGCCGCGTTCCACAAAGAGAAAGAGGCTCCAGCAAAATGGAACGAAGGCCCTTGACATGTGCAGCATCAAGAGACGTACACATTTCCTGTGCAAATGAGGCGGGCATGGAATAGAAGGGGGCAATCCTGCGCTGCAGGGGTGCTCTGCTCGTTAGGTTCCTGCGCATGCCGTTAAGGAGACCTCACCCTGGCCTTATTTTATGGCTTTATTGGGGGCTGGGCTGGAAAGCAAGATTGCAATTCCTTGAATGCAAAAGGAGAAACATGCATTTCTAGCAAGCCATCTCTTGAATAGTATTAGGGGGCAGGGGGCGAGATGCTTGCCACGCCGCACCCTCACCGACCTCAAAAGTTGGGCATCCTAGACTCAAAGGGAGCTAGCTCAGTGAGTTCCCTTCAAGCCCATACTTCAAGAGAGGACGACCTCTTTTCGAAAGCCACGTTCAAAACAAGTCGTAGCTCTTTATTCTGAAGCAACAGTAGTTGTTCTCAATATGGCAAACTATTGTTCAAAATCCATCTGCCCCTTGTTCACTCAGTGTTTCTGCACTATTTTTAGGCAACTTCTTGACCTGGACTGAGCTCACTCTCCACGCACGCACTCCTTGCCCTAGACCGTTCCCTGGCACAGCATTTGCTCTTGTCGATTTAGCCTGGTACAATGCCTGAATACCCGGCTTTGCTCAGACCTATCCAGGCCTGCAAAGCCAGTTTGATTATAATGTGGCTTGCTTGCTTTTTCTAATCACTGCAAGAGCGCGGTGTGCAAAGTCCTACATGCCGAGGCGTCGTGCACTATGTCCTACACATTCTTGTGTGCAGCCTTGTCCCCGGAGCAGCAACACTGCCCCCCGCCACCCGGGAAAGTCCCTGCTACACTTCTGAGCACCGTGATGCACATTAGTGTCATCCCATCATTTTTTTCTTTGTTTGTCCAACAGGGTTTACAATATGTTGGGATGTACTTACAGCACCCCAGCCAGGCAAAAAGGTTGAGGCTGAGAAAAACCTATTAGTGTGTGCCACAATGTGAGCAGGTTGAGTTTTGCGTGGCAGAAGGCGCACCTATCATTTGTAGTTTTGACACATAATAAATACATCATGCAGCAACACAGAATGAGCAACACACATATTATTGTTGTTGAAGAGGTTATAGATAGGGCAGTGTTTTGGGTCCTGTGTTTAGAAGTAGCACACAAAGTTATGTTTTTCAGTAAGTTGCGAGAAGAGAGGTGAAGTAGGTGGAAAATGGGTTCAGAAAGGTACTGTGGTAAGAGCGAGGTCAGCGTGTCCACATGGCAGGAGTGCCACCATATTATCTTTTAAGTCCTAGTACACAGTGAACAGAATGAAGGCCCTGATGTGGAGCTGCTGTTCTGTTTAGCTCAGTCCCAAGGCCAATCCTTTTTCCGTCGGCCAAGAGAGAAGCAAGGTCAGAAGCCAGCTGCAGAGCCTGAAAGCGGTGGGAATGGAATGTTAGCTGTGCGGAGTGCAGGTAGGAATGCACCCTTTGAAGGACACATTCATGAGAATAGGGCAGGAGCTTTCTTGATGACCATTGGACAGGCGAAGGTTTAGAGCACTACTGTCCTCACCCAAGGAGCGGTCATCCCATTTCAATTATAAGAAGATGCACAACCAAAGCAAATAAATCCCTGAAATTCAGACTCAAGAGTGGTGCCCTCATCAGGTCATTACTGGGCACCTGGGGCTTGAAGGAGATACGGGAGGAACCATGTCCGGAATGTTCAGTGATTTGGGATAGGAGGAGCAGAGGTCATGCCAGTACATTTAGTACATGGTCGGGGTGCAGCTTGTGTGCGCCGCTGCATCTGGTAAAATGAGAAGGCCCATTGTCTTATCAGAGCAGAGTTGGCCTCGCCCGTCTTACTTTGAATGTGACTGGGTCAGGGGGGTGCACATCATGTGATGTTCACTATTTATTATTGTATCAGTGTACTTGTTGGCCAGTCATGTATCTGAATTAAATAGTGATGATGTAGTGTGCCATGTGGATAGGGGAATGGGTTTAAATAAGGTGTGTTCAGTCGGTCCACGGAATATAGTGGGGTCTTAGCATGTTCTTTAGGTGGTAGCCAATGAGGGTGGTGGGATGACATTGTAACCAATGTATGCTAATATGCAATTTTCTGCTATATAACCTGTAACTTCTTGGGGCATCACAAGCATTGTGTCAGTTCAATTCTAAGGGGCCATCTGAGACCCTTTTGCATGTAATAAACCTTGTTTCCCTTCAAAGAAGTCCAGTGGTTATTTTTGTCTTTGGATTCTTTTTTATCATACAGCTTTTGGGTCACGTATTTCTTTACACAATTGGTGAATAATATATGATCCCAGAGTCTCTGTGAGGTCGGGGGTGTCACAGCCGCACATCATGGGTTGCAGAGCCCGTCTGCAGTGACCAGTCACCCATGCACGGATTGAAGAGGTTTACAGGCGCTGTGTTGCTAGAAATATATTGGTATTCATTTAAATTAAAAGTAATAGAAATTAGCACGAAAATGTCAAACACCACTTTATCCGTGGCACAAAACAATCAACTTCTCTCAGCATAAATAAATCACAAAAGTGAGTTGAAAAGAAAACAATCACAATTCTTCCCTTTCTGCAAATGTCACTTCACGAAATAATTACACTGATCAATAACAAAGGCAATTATCATATATTGTGAGATTTTGATTTTCCTGCAGGCTTAAAAGGCTAGCAGTAGGATTTCAAGATTGGTACAAATACATATGGCAATTATGATGTCGCCCACACTTTTGGTTTAAAATAAACACAGGGTGATTTAGTGGTTTGTTTTTCCGACCCCACCACTTGCTTTGGTCTATGTGGGGAAGTCAGACAGAAGAATTTGAATGATTTGGGGAATTTTGGATTTCAGTCCCCCCTTACTGAAAGGACTGGGCTGGAAAAGCTGGATAAAAAGGTTGGGCTGATTTAAGAACAAATATACCCCTCTTCCTTAAAGAATTCGGGGTCAATGGGACAAAAAGGATTACCCAATTAAATTATAGACTATCGTTTTCAGCGCACATTGGGAAGAGAGCTTTGTTAATTTCGAATTTTAACAAAATTCACCCAGCTGTGTTCTACCAAATGGGGGATTAATAAATTAATACATTTAGTTAAATAGGCTCAGGATCTACACTGTTTTGCCCCCCACCCACTATAAAGGGAAATTATTCAAGGCTCAGTTCTACTTACATAGCAAGCCTCTGTTTAATGTTCAGGAAAGCCAGCTGCTTCTCAGGGCTCTGTACCATAGGACCCAGTCCGCTTTGAGGCCTTCCTAGAGATAGACAGCTCCACCCAAATGCACTCTCAGCAATCTCCTCTGGTGTTTCCTTCCAGCTGTCAGATAGTAAGTTTCAGCAGCCCTCTCTGTCTGTCTGTCTGTTCCTGTGTCTTTTCCTCTGTCTAGTGCAGTCCCCCTTATATAGCAGCAATGACACCACCAATTTTACAATCTTGTGGAAGTACCCTGCAATAATTCTTGCTACTAGGATTTGACAGTTACCCTTCTCTCTACTCCCAAATCCAGCTGCCATGTCAGGATTGGTTTAGGGGTCTGGAGCAACATATGGCATTTCCTACTTGTAATCGCCATTTGTTCTCTTTTTTCACATTGTTAGAATAAACGAGTTATGTACCACAACTTCATAATTTTACTGTCAACTGCCAGAATAAACTTAATTTCTGATTCAGCTAACCATGGGGAATTAGATTAGCCGACCACCAGTTTCGTACCATGTAGCACGTCCATGTAGCACATATGTGCCGTTTCCATAAAGGTTATGAATATATAAGTTATTAAGCATATCCCTAATTAAATTTTCTACCCACTCACCAACTCTCACATTTGGAACATTTTCAGATCAGACAGAAACACATCTTAGATTGCCATTGCAATTCCGTGAGTCGCAGGTGGATTCATTTTATACCCTGAGAACCTCCTGGAAATTACATAAAAATGGTATATAGATGACCTCTATTCACCTTAGGTTGGCTTCGAAAAAGGCCTAACTGATAATACACATTTTAAAAATTAATTGGAATCTATCTGGGACAGATGGCCCTCTTCCTGCCTTCCAACCATTTGTTTTCACTGGGTCAGTCTGTGCATCTGTGCCCAGATGTTTTTTTAAAATCAGTCTCCTTTGTGTTGGAAGCTTACTCTTTGACATTGTTGACCCCATTTCACACCTATTAGTCATGCTCAAGCCTAGAGAAACTTTTCTTGCAGTCAATGCTTTCAGAACCAGCAGGGCTGAAGAACACTGAATTTCAACACCTTCAGCAGGACACTTTATTGTGGGTGGTCATTAGATGGGAGATGTGACATCCAAACTGGGAGTGGGAGATTTCCTTGTGAAGTTTTGCCCACAGCCAGCAAAAGGGTGTGCCTTGCTAACATTTTTTCACGAAGACAAAATGGCTCTTCAAATGTCACTGGAATTTTGTAGGTGAAACATAATATACATTGCTTTTGTCAACCCGCACATCATGTTTTGTTTCCCTGACATTTTTCTGTGAGCAGTGATATCTTTTCACTTTTAAAACTGCTTTTATTTGCACATACCGGTGCAAGCTGTTTTTTTGTCAATGTTTAAAAATCCTATTTTCCATGTGACAGGGATCTTTGATTCCTCCTTCTTTTGTAAATGAAAATGCTGCTTATGCATTGGTAATGACAGGTAGCCCCCTGTCCACATGGCTCTTCAGTTTTACTTGAAAAGCAAAAACAAAAGCCAGGCCATTTTTGTTTCAGTGTTTAAAATCCTGCTATTCATTTGAAAAGGACTTCTGTTTGGGGGCTTTAAATGCACCCCACATGCCCCACTCTGTTTTTCCATGACTCTTTGTTGGGGAAGAACAGCTCAGAGTGGGGGTTTCATTAGGCGTAGTTTCCTTCATTATGGAGTGGGCACTCCTGTCTTCCTTTCCACCTCTGGGTTGGGGGGTATGGCATGGCATCCCCTTTCTTCCTTCTTCTGGGAGTGGGCACTCCAGCCTCCCCTTCCATCTTCCGGTTGGAGGTTGTGGCATGGAACCCCCTTTCTTCCTTTCCAGGTCCCTGGGGTCCTCACTGAACTCCACTATCACCAACAGGCTGGAATGTAAGGAGGTTAGTTCTCTAATAAAAGATAGAAAAAAGAGATTCAGTACTTGTTACACACATATTTCCCCAGAGATTTACATAGAATTTACAACAATAACAAGAACAACATATAGTTATATACATATATATACATGATTTTTTTTTATCCTTCCTTTTCATTCATCAGATGGTTCCTCTGCTCGTCTTTCATTTGGCTCATCATTCAGTCATAGAGCGTGCGTTTCTGGGATGACAGCTTTTCAACTGATTGATGTGTACCCATTTTTCTTCTGTCTGTTCTCCTTTTGGGATGCGGATCTTGTAAGCAACAGGTGATATTTTATCTACAATTTCAAAGGCACCATGCCAAGATGGGAGGAAATTCCGCTCCTTGGCCTGATTACTTTGAGAATTGTTCAGGTAAACCTTGTCACCTACTTCATACACTTTCTTGGTGGTCTTTAGATCATAGTAGGTCTTCATTACTTCAGCCAACTTTTGTAAATTGCGCGGAGAATAAGCAAAAGCATGGTGGAGGTGCTTCCTTAAATTTTCAATGTACTCATGAGTAGTGGACACATTTATCAGTGTCTGCTCCGGAGTCCTATAGAGCAGATGCTGGGGTAACACAATTTTTCATCCAGTCATGAGCTCAAATGGAGACATCTTTGTTGCAGAAGATGGTGTACACTTAATAGCCATCAGGACAAGAAACAATAAGATGTCCCAATTGGGCCCAGAGTCTCCCACACACTTCTTTAAGATACTCACAATTGTTTTGTTGTATCTCTCTACCTCCAACTTGAGGCCAGGCGGTAGGCAATGTGGAGTTTTCTTTTTACCCCTAGAATATCCCACATCTTCACCATCACCTCACTGGTGAAATGGCTTCCTCTGTCTGACTCAATCTACGATAGAAGATGTGGCTGATCATCTTTAATGCAGTAGCTGTCTCCACCTTACAATTAGGGGCTGGGAGACATTCTACCCACTTCATGAACAAGAACATCGCAGTGAACATGCACTTGTTTCCTCTATAGGAGGGAGCTCTATGTTTGAGTGAACTGGATTGGAATTGAGCACACACAAGACACCCCTATAGGTAAGTGTGAAGGTCCTGGCCCACGTTTGGCCAGTCGGCAACTTTGCACTGGTTTTCCCAAGTCTTATGAAACCCCCTAGAACCGGCAGTGGGCACGTCATGGGCGTGGCTCAGCATCAGACTTCATTATAAGGTAGGTACCATCCATTGGTCACTGCCAGATAGGGCTCTCCTTACCAACAAACCATCTTTTATCCGGAACATCTTGGAAAACTTCATCAATGCCAAGAGATCCTCTTTACTGGCATAATCTGACTCTGTTAGAGAAAAGCTTATGGGGTCTTCAATGTGTCAATACAATTTCCCAATGATCGGGTCCGCTTTCTGTGCAGTGATCAAACCTGCTTCTGGGGTATCCTTACTCCACTGGGCTGCTCACAGTTTGCTGTTAGCCCAAGTTTGTGAACTGGTGACAGCTGCCATTTTGATTTCACCCAGCAGGGATTCTCTTTCTATGAAATCCCCCTGCAGAGCTCTGCTTTTAGCCAGCTGGTCAGCCAGGTAATTCCCAGTCTTATCTGGTCCCTCTATCTTGGAATGGCCTCTTATGTTCTTCCAATAGATGGTCATCTCATTGGAGGTCACCAGATCGTCGATTGACTGGATCAGTTTGCCATGCTTTAGGCGTTTGTTGTTGGCACAAAGCATGCCTCGATCGTTCCCGTTAATTAGGTTCTCCACAAACCCATTCTTGACATAATCAGAGTCACTGATGATGACCAGTTCATTGAGTTGGTGGTGCACTGCAGTGAGGATGGCTTGATAAACAGCCATCCATCAACTCTGCAACCTGACTACTTCAGGGTCCTATTTTATAACCAGCAGAGGTTTCAGGGGTATCATTCACCCAGGCATTCCCAATGCCAGCCACCAGTTCTTTTTCCCCATTGTTATCAACATGGTAGGAGCACACATCCACATAAACTGTGGCTAACCCCTGACACATGTCTTCTTCATAGACCTTGTGTGAGGAAGTTAAGTACGCCTCCATGCTGTTGGTCATTAGACTTTCGTCCTCGAGACAATTTTGTCGAGCACAACCATGCAAGTCCGCCACCTCTTGCGCTAGGGGACTCTTTTTGTTTTGGCCATATCTGACCTCCACATGAAAGCCTTGCATGGACAGAATCCAGGAAGTAATTCTGGAATTACTAACATTCCCTGGCCAGATTCTGTAACTTTGTAGATGCTACAAGGCTTGGTGAGGAGTCTCAAAAATGATGTGCTCCGTCTGTATGAATGTGTGGAAATGTTTTAGTGCCCACACCGTTACCAGGAGTGCCTTCTCGCATTCATTGAATTTTTCCTCCACAGAGGACAAAGTCTTGCTCGTGTATGAGATGACTTTGTTGACCTTGTCATGTTTTTGGTACAATACAGCTGTTAGGCAAGTATCTGAGAACCCCGTCTCAAAGAAGAACTCATTTCTCTTTATGTGTTAAGCCAAACAAGGAGCCTAGGAAAGGCTTCTTTTCAGTTGTTGAACTTCCTCTGATTGTTCTGGACCCCCCTCCCACTTGACTCTGGCCTTTAATAAATGGACCAAGAGTCGAGTGTCCTCTGCGTAGTCTTCAATGACCTTTCGACTATAATTAGTAAGTCCAAGAAGGCTTCTTAATTCTTGCAGAGTGGTAGGGTCTGCTAATTTCAATAAGGCTTCCACCTTCTTCTGCCTGGAGATTAAGACCATCAGGTGTGATCTTGTCCCCTAAGAAGTTCGCTCGGGTGTTACACCACCCTGCCTTCTAAAAGGACAGTTTTGCTCTGGCCTTCTGCAACTGTGATAGAACATAGCAGATTTCTGCTATATTCTCCTCTACAGTTGAGCTCTTGATCAAAACATCATCCGAATAGGCCAGGTTTCCCCTTTTTGCCCAAATCAGGCATGGCCTTATGTAGGAAGATGTCAAACTCATTGCTGGAGTTTATGTATCCAAAGGGGTTTTGGGTCCACTTGTACTGCTGCCCGCCAAAGGTAAAGGCGAGCTTGTACTGGTATTCCCTGCTCACAGGTACTGTTCAGTAACCGTTGGTCAAGTCAATTACAGTGTACACCTTTGACTTGGATCTGGGCCAGTCTCTGATCGATGTACGGAAGGGGGCATCTTGACACGTGGACCCTTTTGTTGAACTCCCTCAGGTCTGCACATATTCTCCATTTGCCGTTTGGTTTGATGATCCTCAGTACCGGGTTGTTGAAATTCTTAATAATCTCTGTGAGGGACTCCATGGATGCGAAAGGTAACCGGTATTGTTTCACAAATAAGGGAGCCATCTTGGGGTCCGTGGGAATGGTGGTTGAATGAATGAATGTGGGTCCACAGTCATGTGGGTCCACCGAAAAAATATCTTGGAATTCCTGTTTTAGCTTGTGTCTTTGCTCCTCGGTCTCACAGGCATCAGCAAGTTTGATCCTTTCCTCGACCATCTACTTGAAACCTGGAAAGACCTTGGGCTTGGCAATTTCAGTGGTATCCTCCATTTGGGCGGAGAGATCTCTTTTGATGGTTTTGACCTGGACAGGGGATTCCAGGTAGTGGTCCTACCCCCTCCCTCCTAATGTCACAGGTCACTTCTTACACATTGTAGGGGCAGGAAAGGTACACCAGGAAATTCCCCTTATGCCTAGTAAAAATCTTTTCTGGAGGAATACCGTCACTGATGTTGAAACAATCACTTGGGATTGGTCCCATGATTTCCTTCCAATAAAGTTGTCTGCACCCAAAGTGATAGTTCGAGGGTCGCTGGTATCCACCAATATTCAAATGGTGTTGTGTTCTAGGTCTACTAGAGGTGTCGGATTTAAAAATAAACCTGTTGTTGGAGCTGGGAATTTATATTTATATTTATGCGTCCTGATGTTTGAGGTTCTGTCCTTGCTTAATTTTGAGATGAAGAGTAAATTGTCACACCTGTCCTGGAATGGTAACCTCTTCTCGCACTTGAACTTCAACCACATAAGGCAGCAATTGAGCTGGCCGGAATGCTTTTTCAATGTTGTCAAAGCCCATGGTGTTACCCCCCAGTCGGGAACAGGCGTTATAATTAATTAGGTTCAAATTGATGGAGAATTGGTTGAGAATGTCACTTCCCAGATAAAAGGCTGAAGGGCATCTCTCACAACCCAAAAATGATTGTCTATACTTTTGTTGCCAATTGAAATCTTTAGCATACACTTGCTAGGCAAGCGATGTTTGGAATTTGTGATTTCCAGACCTACTTTCCATTTTTCAATCAATTTAAATGTGGGACTGGTGTGAACTTTTGGGAGTTTGCTGAATTCTTCTTTGCTGATGAAGCTCCTTTCATTATTCAGGCATGCTCTGGCGAGCACCGGTTCCTCCCTCTCATTTACCTCAATCGGGAAAAACAACTGCTCACCCTTTTTCTGAAATTCTGTCAGACTTTGACCGGACTCTTCCTTGTCTGGTTTCAAACGACTGGAGGTTTCTTCTGATTTTGGACTGGTGTAACATTTTAGGGTGTTCCCTTCCAGTGTGGATTTCCACTTAAAACTGGGAGGAAGGTTGATTTTCAAGAATGAAGAAGGGTTCCCATCACAAGTTTGTTCTCCAACAGAGATTACTGTGATGTGTCGGACTTGGTTATTTTTAAAATGAACTCTACATTCTCAGAGCGTTGATCAATTACGTGACAGGTACATTCAAGCTTACATAATTGGTACTCATTTTTTATTTGATAGGGCGGTTAGTCTGAATCCAGAGGACCTTGTTTACGCAGTCGATCAGAGGTGATAACCTCCTCAGGAGATTGTTCCCCAGTAAACAAGGTGTGCCCCCTGGAGTCACAACGATCACCGGATGTTTCAGCCGGTGCTGTCCAATTTTCATGTCCAGGTCCACAGTCCCTTCGACGGAAAGTTCATTCCCTTCAAGATTTTGGAGTTGTCCGGAAAGTGTTGTGAGTTGAATTTGGAGGCCTTCCCGCCGTCCTGAGTTTAGTTTGTCAAAGGTCCTGTCATGATGCCTGCCCCCGGAAGACCAGACCAGGCCCAGCAGCCCTGGAAGCAGGCATCATGCCACTTGGAGCATGCCCAAAAGCCCCAGTTAGGGGCTGTTTGGGTACAGTCCTGGCGCCTATGGCGCCAGGCTCATAAAGATAAAGTCAGTCCTGGCGCCATGGGCGCCAGGCTCATTATTGATAACTTACCTGAAGCAGACCATGCTGCATACTCACCTGAGGCAGACCATGCTGCATGAAGACTCAAGCCAAATGAGGCTTAGGAGGGACTATTTTACTGAAGGGACTATTTTGTTACTTGGGTGGGGCTGTGGAAGAATACTTAGCTGGATCTTCTTCCAAGGCTATTTAAACCACGCCTGGACAGCCACACGTGCTTCGCGTTATTCTGCTTGCTGCAGCGTAACGCTCACCGTGTTTTCAGCAGCTCCAGTCTTCAGCCACGGCCGCTTCAGTCCTGGGACTCCTGAAACAAGAAGACAAAAAGGATAAAGGTTAGAACAGGAGTTTTAACTTTAATCCTTACCTGAATCCTGATCCAATTTGCCACGGAACTGAAAGACAGAAGTCTTTGAAGCATCGCTTCGCATTCCTACGGCGCTGCGCTGAACTCACCTGCTTGGCGGTACTTCAGCATTCCATCACGCTCTCTCCATCTCGCGGCCGCCCTCCGACACCTAAGGAGACAAAGACAGCAAGGTGAGCAAGGGGACTCTCTAAGGCCATACAAGCTACCTCCAAGGACTTACCTGATTTACCACGGGAGGTACTCACCTTATTTCGGGTCGGCGCAGTCAACTCTGCTTCATCGCCGTACCCCGGCCCCTAAGGGGAAAAACACAATAGACTTACCTGAAACTTACCGAGTGCCATTTGGAAATCTTCGAGTGGATTAATCGGCAACCTGCAAGGAATGTGAAGAGCAGACATTTGAACTCTTATGAACAATTGGACTTTAGAGTCAATACTGGAACTCACAAATTCCTCTACGCCAGTGAAGTAACTGGTCATCAACGCGCCCCTGCGGTCGACGCAGGATGGAGAGCTCATCCTTCCAAACCATCAGGTGAGACTAAGGAGGGGACATCAAGAGTGATCAGTGGGAAGACAACGGGAGTGGGAAAGGTGGGTTGACACTCAATTCCACGGGTGGTTAATTCCTCTTCTCCTTTGCAGAAGAATATTCTTGCGAGCCAGACAAACTAGGCAGAGCGGGCCAGTCCAGTCAGTCATCTCGGCGCTACACGTCATGCCGGTGGAAATAACAGCAGCCCAGTTCCAGTCGACGCCCCTGTGGGAACCAGGTGAGCGTAACAGGTCCCTTTTGATGGGATGGTGGCTTGAGATTCATTATCCACCAGAGCTGATAATTCACACTGGCCCTGCACCTTAACCGGTGCCTAAAATTGACCCTATTTCTCTTCTAAGTTGCAAAGAAAGTGTTATTTGACAGGCCAGTGGTTATTTTCTTAATATTTAACTCTGCAACTCACAAGGGGTGTTTTTCAGGGTATCCTCTTTCTCCCCGGCTCCTTGGCTGTCCTGCGTTACCTAGCAACAGTTCTTAGAACCTGTTTGGATAAAGGACACCCTCTCTGTTTCGCTTCTGTGTGGCTCACATGTTTGGGGTTGAATACTTTTTGGTTCTGGGTCGGTCTCCATACTTACCTTGTCCCACTCAGGGACTTTTAGGACCCATTTCTCTTTGGGAGGGATCCCCTGTTTTTGAAAGAGATGGTCTGCTTACCTGAATCCTACAGGGATTCTTCTCTTTCAATGGGGATAATCCGAAGTTCCTCCACAAAGTGGGTTCTTCTTTTTCTCTCCTACTTACCCTTTGCTCTTTGGGTTCTAGCCTTCTGGGGGTAAAAGAGACTCTTTCAGAGTTTTGTAGGGGTTCTGTTTGGGTGAGAAAGAAAGCTTCCTCAAGGGCTTGGCCTCTCCCCTCCACCTACGCCCCCTCCTCTGGAATCTGTAGTTTGTCAGAGGTTTCCTCCCGTCATTTCATCCATGGGACATCAAACCTTGGTGTTGGGGAATTGTGGGATGCAGGGTTAGGTTGGGAGTTGGACTGAGCCCTCAGCATGCGCCCCAGATCATTGGTCAGTTGCTGGACCTGTTGCTCCAGTTGCAAGACCTTGTCTGGGTGGTAAGGAGGTCTCAAGTCATACCTCTGTTGCTCCTGAAAGGGATAACTGTCCCTTCCACCAGAGTGGCTCGGGCACTGGAAATTCCCCCCATAATTTTCCATTCCGAATCTCCCTTCTCCCGGCTTCAGGGATCTGTTGTCCTGGAACCTGGGCGAGAGAGGAGGATAGTTTTGGAAGTTCTGATTTGGGGGATATATGGGGAAAAGTTGAGATTGGGAGGTGGAGTGATACTTCTCACCTGAGGGAAGTATGGAGGGAAGTTTCAAGGGGCAGTAATTACCTGATTAGTTTCCCCCCTTGGGCCGGGGAGTGTATATATACCCCAGGATTGGTTTAGTACCCTTGTACCTAGGACTTACATAGGTGGCGGGTCAGATGGATCATTGTTCTGGACCCCTGCCTGACTACCATTCAATTGCGCCATGCTGAGGCGTCCCTTCTGCTTTCCATTGTGCTTGTTTGCAGTAGGGTTACTTTTAGGCCCCCCCATCTCCGGATCCAATGAAGGGATCATTTATACCTCTTCCACTTTTGCAGCATCATGGGTGTTAGATGATTTGGGGGTTTTGACAATATTTTTACTCTCAGTAGGCTTTTGGACCTCATAAATCCTGGTGGCCTGTTCAATCACACAATCCAGGGTCCTATGCCCGTGAAAGTCACACACCAACTGAGTCATTATGTGTTTGGGGAGAGCATGGACATATGTAGTTATGAACTCCCTACTATTGGTGTTCACCCACCCGAAAGTATGAGCAAATGCACGCTTTAGCTCCTGCACAAACTCCCTAGGCACCCGATCTTACACACACTGCAAGTGATATGCAGCCTCACAGGCCTCTTGAGGGTTCCTATGTGTGGACATTTTTTTCAATATGGCTGCCTTATAAGTGTCCCATTTATGATGATCCTGGTCCTTCAGTCCTGCAAAGAAACTGGAGTAGGCCCATTTATAAAATGCTATACAATTCACATTATTCCTGATCTGGAATTATGCCATCAACTTCTCATAAAGTTCTAGGTGCTCTGATAGCAAATACTTGGCATTCATGTGGTATGGGGGCAGGAAGCTCTTTATGGCTTTGCTTTGTCTTGTAGGGTCTTTCACAAAACCCTTGCTCTGCCTTGCTGTCTTTTTCATCCTCTGCACCTGAGTCCATTCACCTTCTGACTCGGAGCTGCTACTGGTACTCCCTTCCTGGTCTTCTAGGCGCTCCATATTTCTATGAGACTGGGAATATCTCCCAGAACCATGGTGTCTGGACTCCTTTTGCCTGGACCAAAGTGAACTATCAGTGTCACTCTCCCTGGAGTTCCTTTTAGGCTCAGGATAGAACCCAGTTTCCTCATCCCTCCTACCAGGGATTCTGGCGAATTCCCCCCTTCCCCTGAATATACAGAGGTTTTTAGAATGCCCTTCCAAGGATGAGGGTCTGGCTCTTCTCTTTCAGCGAAGCGGGCAAGGTGGTCTCTTTGTAGTCGCAGCTTCAGCCAATCTAACTCCCAAACTTTCTCCTCATAAGAGTTTTCATGGTCTGAAGTACTTACTGTATTATTTCTTACTTCCCAGGACACACTGGTCCGGCCACTTTCCCTTCTGTGTGGAAGAGATGAATACTCACCAAAATCACACAGGGACTGGCCTTCTTGATCAGTTGGGTTAGGCCTGGGTACATCTAACTGTCTCCTATCACCCCGTTCTTGATAGGTGGCATGCATGACGTCACTTCCCGTTTCTGCACAAGAGGTTGTAAATGACTGGCATGCGGCCCCTGTTGGGAAGGGTGACTCACCTTGATCAGTGAACCTTGTCCCATATCCTGATTGGTCAGGGTGTTCAGGTCCTGTTTATAATTTTTGATTTTCTTTGTGAGGCTCTTACACTTGTGTCTCTCTTTATTTATTTGCTGTTTGTAGTCAGAGAGCTGGATTTTTAATTCTGATTAATCTCATGCACCCCGCTCTGAGCTACCAACCGATTTTTTGTTTGCTGCACCTTGTGCTGAAGTCATTCATTTTCCCTCCCTGAGCCTTGTCTTCTGTGTGCATATTCAAGGCACTTTTCCTTCAGGAGAATAATCTCTTGCTCTTGTACATCCCTACATTTTGCTGCTTATAATAGTTCAGCTTCTATTTGCATCACTCGCTCTACAAGTTCATTTTATTTCTTCTCTAATTCTGGTCAGTTCCTGAGAACCTGACTGTCCCTTTTCTACCTCCATTTCCAACTGATTTATCCTCTGTAATCGGACGCTGTTATCCTGATACAAGAGGTGTTTTTCCTAAATTGGCTGCATCCTCTGTTGTAACAGAGCGCTTACCTGCTGGTGTATCTGATCAAAGTCATTTTGGGAATCAACCCCTTTGATAATTAACTGATTGTTTTCATTTTTCAACTGCTTTATTTGCAATTGAAAGGCCATAATTTCATCCGAAATTACTTTATTATGAACTTGGTCATTTAGCTTGTGTTGCAGTGTGCTCAGAGTGTCTAAACACTCTTTATGTGGATTTCAGTACACAAACTGTGTTTCACACTCTCCACTCCCTTGCCGCAGTGTTTTCAGCTCATCTTTGAGTTGTTCAACAAGATGCCAGGCCTATGATAGGTCTCCAGCCACGTTCATCCTACTAGCTCCACTATTTTGCCAATGATCTTCAACTAAAAGCAAATGAAAACATAACTGAGCAGTTAGCTGAGCCATTTGTATCTTTTCATCAGGAGCAGTTGTGGTCATATCAAATGTCTCAAGTGCTTGGTGTAATATCCCACCGTCAAACCAAATATCATTGCTTACTGAGATAATCTTCCATATAATTCTGGTCTGCCAGCTTCTTGCATCATCCTCAGTCCATTCTCCTTTAAGAAATGATTTAGCTTGGAGATGCTCCCTGGCTTCACCAATTTGTATAGTAGTCATTTTCACAATTGGGTTTTTGCACCTTAGTAACACTTTCTTTATGCAGGGGCAAAATCACACTGTTCCTGCTTGATTTCCTCACACAAATAAATTCTTACACAATCTTAATTTTTCACCTATACACTTCCCTGGAACTCAGGGATCAAGTCTTTGCGGCACTTTAACAAAGTAAAAATAACTTTCCCTCCACCTTAATGCAATTGCATCAAAATGAATAAACTGTCACAATGTACTTGTCATGGTTCAGGAATAGGAAGCTAAATCCTGGCCGAGCCCCCAGTTTGTAACAGTTTATTGAGAGGCCAACCTCAACACAGGGAGCTTCTTCCCTCTCAAGTCAAGTGGTTGCACAACCAACTATTTAACAGATTCTTTTCTTTAGCCCTTCTTCAGATACATATCATGCCCTTTGTATCGCTCCCCTTGAACTAACAATGAGCCAAGAACCTGGCCACTGTACGGGAAATATATTGCTATTTATTTAAATTAAAAGTAATAGAAATTAGCATGTTAATGTCAAACACCTCATTATCCGTGGCACCACACAGTGAACTTCTCTCAGCATAAATATATCACAAAAGTAAGTTGAAAAGAACATAATCACAATTCTTCACTTTCTGCAAATTTCACTTCACCAAATAATTACACTGATCAATAACGAAGGCAATTATCATGTAATGTGCAATTTTGACTTTACTACAGGCTTGAAAGGCTAGCATTACGATTTCAAGACTGGTACAAATACATATGGCAATTATGATTTTGCCCACAACCTTGGTTTAAAATACACACATGGTGATTTAGCAGTTCATTTTTCAAAACACCCCTTGCTTTGGTCTATTTGGGGAAGTCAGACAAAATAATTGGAATGATTTGGGGAATTTGGGATTTCAGACCCCCCTTACTGAAAGACCTGGTTTGGGGAAGCTGGATAAAAAGGTTGGACTGATTTAAGAACAAAGACACCCATCTTCCTTAAAGAAGTCGGGTCAGCAGGACAAAAAGGATTACCCAATTAAATTATAGGCTATAGTTTTCAGTGTACACTGGGAAGTGAGCTTTGTTAATTGTGAATTTTAACAAAATTCACCCGTAGTGTTCTGCCAAATAGGGAATTAATTAATGAATATATTTACTTAAATAGGCTAAGGATCTACACCATTTTTCCCACCCCTCCCACTATAAAGGGAAAGGATTCAAGGCAAGCAGACTCCCCCACATTTTGGTTTCACAGGGCTCAGTTCTACTTACATAGCAAGCCTCTGCTAAATGTTCAGGAAAGCCAGCTGCATCTCAGGACACTTTGGAAAGATAGGGCAGGGGTCTGGTCACTTCACTCTCAAAGATGGCCTCCCTCTCTCCCCTACAGGACACAGTCAGCTCTGAGGCCTACCTAGAGATAGACAGCACCACCCAGATGCACTCTCAGCAATCTCCTCTGGTGTTTCCTTCCAGCTATCAGATGGTAAGTTTCAGCAGCCCTCTCCGTCTCTCTGTCTGTGTGTTCCTGTGTCTTTTCTTCTATCTAGTGCAGTCCCCCGTATATAACTGCGATGACACCACCAATTTTACAATCTTGGGGAAGTACCCTGCAATAATTCCTGCCACTAGTATTGGACAGGTACCCTTCTCTCTACTCCCAAACCCAGCGTCCACGTCAGGATTGGTTTAGGGGTCTGGAGCAACATATGGCAATTCCCACTTGTAATCGCCGTTTGTTCTCCTTTCAAATTTTGAGGAAAAATTAGTTATGTATCACAACTTCATAATTGTACTATCAACTGCCATAATAGACATATTTTCGGATTCAGCTAATCATGGGGAATTAGATAAAATAACCACGGCCATGTGGCACATTTCTGCTTTTTCCATAAAAAGCACAACAGTTATGAATATATAAGTTATTAAGCATATCCCTAATTCTATTTTCCACCCGCTCACCAACTCTCACATTTGGAACATGGAAAATGTTCAGATCAGCCAGAAACACATCTTAGATAGCCATCACAGTTCCATGAGTCACAGGTGGATTAATTTTATATCCCCCAAACCACCTTGAAATTACATCAAAAATGATACATATATGAAATCCATCTGTCTTATGATGGCTGAGAAAAAGGCATACATGATAATAGTCCTTTTAAATTAATTGTGAATCTTCATGTGTGACAAATGGCCCTCCTCCTGCCTTCCGGCCATTTGTTTTCACTGGGTCAACCTGTACCCAGAGGTTTTTTTTATCAGTCTTCTTTATGTTGGAAACTTGCTCTTTGAAGTTGTTGCCCCCATTTCACACCAATTAGTCATGCTCCAGTCAAGAGAAAGTTTTCTTGCAGTCAATCCGTTCAGAGCCAGCAGGTCTGGAGAACACTGAATTTTGACACCGTTAGCAGGACACTTTATTGCGGTTGGTCAGTAGATGGGAGATGTGACATCCAGGCTGGGAGTGGGAGATTTCCATGTGAAGTTCTGCCCACAGCCAGAAAAAGGGTCTGCCTTGGGCGGAAATTTTTTCATGAAGACAAAGTGGCTCTTCAAATGTCACTGGAGGTGAAACATAAGATATTTAGCTTTTTGTCAACCCACACATCATGTTTTGTTTTCCTGACATTCTTCTGTGAGCAGTGATACTTTTTCACTTATTCACTTTTAAAACTGCTTTTATTTGCACCCACTTGTGCAAGCTGTTTAAAAATCCTGCTTTCCATGTGACAGGGATCTTTGATTCCTCCTTCTTTTGCAAATTAAAATGCTGCTTATTCATTGGTAATGACAGGTAGACCCCTTTCCATATGGCTCTTTAATTTTACTTGAAAAACAAAAACAAAGGCTAGGCTGTTTTTGTTTCAGTGTTCAAAATCCTGTTAGTCATGTGAAAGGGACTTCTCTTTGGGGCTTTTAAATGCACCCCACAACCTATCAATGACCCGTCTGTAGAACCCCTACATTCCACGATAATGACTGACCCCAGTCCACCAGCGATAACACCAATGGTGATAAAAGATCTAAACCTGCACGACCATCTCACCTCTTCCCATAAATACACCCTTTGTAGTATGATGTACAGGAAGAGAAGGGAGGGATAAATTATAGATCAAAATGAGGGTGGAATCCTTGGGTGCAAGAGGGTGCGATATGGACAGAGCAGAGCATGTGTGGGTCAGCATGACTGTATACCTTCCCTCCTCCTGGTGCCAGTTCCAGAGCCCCCCACGTGCATGCCACAATGATGTAGTAGTAGCCTTAGTGTAGAATGGTAGCCTTTGAACAGCAACATGTGAGGAGCCTGACCTTTAGTCCTTGGAGAGATGAGCCCAGATGACCCACATGGGAAAAGACAGACAGCTGAGACAGGAACAAATCATAACCTGGCATCCCCTATGGAGCAGGACGACATATACAGTCTCACCAATAAAGTGTGTGGGATTAGACGTATGTAACAACATCATTAGTCATGCTGCAGACTTATAATGTACTGTCCATGAAAATTCTGACAAAACTTTCTTGAGCAGCAGAGTCCTCGGCTGACACCCTTACCTTTTGTACAATTAAACTTTGTTATGCTTGCAAGCAATCTCTTGGCCTTTTTTCGATAGAGAGTTGTTTTATTTCTGGTGTGAGTGTAAAGGGACTTCATCTGCCACCCCCACATGGATGTGTAAGGGTGTGGAAGGAGGAGATTGACACACAGGTGGCATGATTGTTGGCAGAGACTTTTATTCAACAAATAATGGTTGGAGAAATACCTTCCTGACCCTCATACTAAGAGGGGTTTCCCTGCCTTGTAATAATATTCTAAGGAGCCTGTCAGGATAGTCCAAAAGAAACAAGTCCACAATTGTGTCAAAATTCCTATTTCCAACCCTCAGACTAAGAATGTAAACTAATGTGTAAAGGGGATCTTATTTAGTCTCAGAGTTCTGTTTCAACTTGCAAAAAAGGTTTCCATAATGGTGCAACAAATAAAGTCCAAAAGGAAGGACCACCTTACTCCCAGGTTGTCGTGCCCTCCAAATGTTCAATGAGGGTCTTTTCCTCTTTCCTTCTCCTTGGTTTCACAACCAACCTGGTACACTATCCTGGCAGGTACTGTGACTATTAAGAGTGCGTTAACACTGGGTGAGTCCCAGGGCTTGTCTTCTCTGTACTTCCCAATTGTGCATTTTTGCTTGATCACTACTGCATTACTGGTCACAGCCAATCTGGTATACTCTCCTGCCAGTTGCTTTACATATGAAGATTGCTTTGGCTATCTCTTCATCTGGGTGCCGAGGCTCGCCTTTTCTACTACTACTACTGCTTCTTTGGTCACAGCCAACCTGGTATATTTTCTTGCCAGGGAATGTGACTATGAGGATTGGTGTGGAGGCTTTGATTATGTGTACAGGAGGGCACACAGTCTTCTGACGGGCCCATAGGTCAGAGCACACCCTCTAGTACCTCGAGGAGGTTGGGGTGCAGGATTCAAATACTTCAACACAATTCAATAAGGACCACTCAATGAATCAGCACAGAGACTGTTAAGTTCATAAGGGTTTATTTCATCATAGCTACCACAGCGCAGCCCTATCTGCTGTGGTCAAGTTCACTGCCTCAAAAAAGAACCCCCTCCCAGCATTACACAGAGCTCATTTATAGCAAAATGGGAGGGAGCAAAATGCCCCCACCTCTCCCTGCACAGTCTTAAGCAACGACTTTGTTAAACATTAGCTTATTGGGCAATTAAATTTAATTGGTCTAACCCTTCAGAATGAAATATGCTCTAGCATGCATGTCTGACTTGTCCTCCAGTGTTCTATTCAATTTATAGTTGGTGCAGCTGGACTCTTTCAGATAAGGCTTCAGACAAAGCCTCATTAAAAGTCTAGGTTTTTGTCCATTAGTCAAGTCTCTGAAAGCATGATGTCCTCGAACGTCTCAACTTTAAAATGATCTCATCATTATACACTTTGTGCACTCCTCAGTTTCTTCTTGTTCAAGCCACAATTTGTTTACATGTATTTCCATTAAAGGCATTTTAGCCAAAATGATTTTCTCTCTGTGTATAGAATATCTCATTGTCCATTCTGTGCTTTGCCACCTTATTACATCACGTTAATGCCATTTTTGACATTATAAACACAATGCCTTTTGAATACTAGTATATTGCAACATTATCAAAAACCATTTTCGCATAATTGCAACACCACATTAGTCCCTTTGAATTTCTCTGGTTAGGTTTAAGTGGGGGGGGGCTCACTTCATTCAGCTGTGGATTCAATATATATATATAGGTCGGGACCTTCATTACACTCTCCCGTATTGAAAGTTCAGTTGTTTGTAAAACAACAACTTTGAACCATATTCTATTTCCATTCACCTTAACATTTATCTAAACATTTCTTAACACGATCTTATAATTTGGCATATACTAACATATTGTCATACTAAAAACAAACATGTGTGTGTCATCTCCTTCCATGTAAGCCCTACTTCCTGTAATTGTGTGCCTTTAATCTAACTGTATGCCTTGGACTATTCACAGCAATTGTGAGACTCAAGAGGTTTGGTCAAGCTTTGAGGTAACCCATTAGCCCATTGTCTCTTCGTATGTCACACCTTGTCTGCAACTCCCACCCCAACAAAGTACAATCTCTCCTTGAGCATCTTCTCCTGCCCATGAATATCATTTCACTTTGTCCCATCCTCTTGTCCCCACTCTTTCCTTTTCTGTATCTTCCGTTGTAGTTGTGATGAGTTTGGCGGTAGTGGACCGTCTGTGTCCTGTCGCCTTTTCCATTCCATTGTGCTGTTTTCACAGTCGGTCTCCCAGATTCTTTTGAAACTTAGACCAGAAGTCCATTGTTTTTTCCCTTTCACATGAAGTTCACTTTTTCCCAGAGTGTTTCTCTTTCAAATGGGTTCACTGTTCGATAGGTTCACAAGAGGGGGCGGTTGAGCACGGGGATGCAGGGTTGGGGGAGTCTCTTTGCAGACATAATTCAGCATCAGGCTTTCACTGGGTTCCTCTACGACTTCCCTCTCTCCTCACGCGGTTCAACGTCAATTTTCCAAGGCATACAGGACCCTCGACGTATACCTGTAATATAAAACGGAATGAGTTTCTTTTGTAAAATACACGGGTCTCTACTTATCTAACACATTTCCTACCAACCCATTTCCTTAAAACCTCTTTTCGCATTGGCTATTATACATTATTCCCTAGAATTGAGACATTCCCTCTTATTTGACACCCCTGCCTCCTAGACAAGCTACACAACATTTCCTTTTAAACATTTCCCTTTTGTGGGTCATTTTTACAACATAACTAAAATACCCCCCATTCTTAGCACTGTGTCAGCTGGCTTAGACAATGATTATTGTTTTCAATACCACTCAATACATTACATCCATAATGGGACACATTTTCCCCTTCCGGCTGCCACATGCAATCCTAGGGAGACAAAACAATTAAAGAAAGATGTCGTCCTTTTTCCTGGTCTTCTAGGCAGGTCCGTAGTAGATGACAGAAACGTCCTTGGGGATCCCGTCGTCTGTAGAAAGTCAAAATAAAGGCAAAAGTTATTCGGCCATTTGCAAGGGGTCAGGTTTTCTTCCCGACTTTAACCCCCTTCAACCCTTTCTGATATCAAAAAATACTCTCTGGGTCATTTGCCCCTATTTGTTGGTGCACATAAACAACTAATTCCCAACCAACCCGCGGGGATACTTAATTTCAGCTTGGTTCTTTGCTCAATTTAGCTGTATTTTTCCAGGTGAGCAGTACATTCTTCCTGGGTAGCTGCACATACTTCTTCAGCTTAGCAGTACATTCTTCATGGTTAGCTACACATACTTCTTCAGCTTAGCAGCCATTCTTCCTATTGGTTTTTCTTCGTTAGTTAGACCATGGTCTATGCTTGTGCTTTGTGTTCATCCTAGGGAGATAAAACAGAGGCGTTTCGCTGCACACCGTCCCTGTCTAACTTGATCTAGCCTATCCCTGTCTTCTAAGACTATGGCACCAATTCCTACTACGTGCCTCCACCTTTATTGTTCCCATTAATGTTTTGCCTATTCTAATGCTTGCATAACTCTATCAGAACAATCCTTTTGGCATTATGAACATGAAAATAATTACTCACCTTCAATTTACTTCTGTTTTCTGTGGTTGTCTGGAATGGCCATGCTGTTTATTTATTTCTCTACTCTTTCTGCACCTGATTATACCTATCTTGGGAAAAATAGCTAACTTGTGAAGACCTTGTGTCTCTTGCTACCTTTTCCTGTTACTCACCTGGATCCCTTTACCTTTAGTGTTGATCAATTGCGTGTTCACACCCTTTTGGCATGAACTAGTACTCACCTTTTTCTTGTTTCTCCCTAATTTAAGGCCAAGGCCAGGCAGACAATTTCTTGTGCTTTCACGCAAGAGGTCCATAGCTTGTCGGTAAAATAAATCAAAATTGTTACTGGCATTCACAAGTTGGTTTGCTTACTTCGCCATATTTACTTTAAAATGGTTTGTGCGAGTTTTCCTTCATTTAATTGACCCAATTTTATCAGCCATACTCCTTTTCTTGGTCTTCATGGTCTCCTGATGTTTTTATTGCCCAATGCTCCTTTTTTCTGTTAGCCAGGAAACCTCATAAGTGCTATTTGTTTTCCACTTTTTGCTCTTTTTCTTTATGCTTTTGAGTGTATCCCTTATCCTTTCATTCATTTTTTATTCAAGATAACCACTAACTTTCAGTATGATTTATTTATTTATTTGTTTATTTATTTCTGTGACCAATCCTTTTGCGCTTCCTCGACTCTTATCTGACCCTTATCTTCTCCCTTTTTCTTATCTCTATATTCATTTTACCTTTAAATTTCCTCATCCCTTATTTCATGTACCTTTGCTTTTCTTTTAACCTTTGCTGTGTCTGTCTGTCACGTTCATAGGTTGCTCTCTGGTTTGCGATCGAGCTGCTTTTCTTGCTCTTTGCGATAAAGCTGTTCTCGCCTTACCCTAACTTTCCTTCTTATCCTTCTGGCCCTTAACTCTTCTTTAGGCCTCCCATCCTCACTTTCTTTCCCATCGAGTTTCAATTAGATTTGTCCTCCCATCCATTCGTCCCTTTGTAAATGCTATCTCATCAGTTCTGTCTTCACTTTCTTTCCTCTTTTTTCCCTCTCTTCTCTTGTTGAGAGATGCCCTTGTCTGTGCCTGATCATCTCCTTCATTAATGCATCATTGTGTCTCCCCTTGTCCCTTGGCTAGGGATGTGAGATTCATGTCCTTTACCTTCCCTTGATTTTTGCACCTACTGTATGAAGGTGACTCATAAGCGGGGTTACTATACCCTGTGATTACTTTTAGCTCTCTTTAATGGGCAAAGCCCCTTAGGCTTACTTCCCTCGGCTCCTGTTTCAGGCAGGGCAGGCGTTGCTGCGGGTGTCTCACCCCCCCCAGTGCATATTTTTTAGCATCGAGGCTCCTGGAGGCTCTTCCTCCTGTCCTTGTTCTTATCACAATTTGAGAACAGCATAGCGTTTTCTGACTTTTTATTGTATATGCGGCATGCAAGCTAGTTGTTATGCGTTGTAAGATGGCTTTAGATGAAGACTTAATTTGTGGCCGCGGCACAAACATCTTGTGGGTGGTACATTTAACCCACTCCTCTAATTGGAGCAATGTGTTCCGGGCTTAACTCTGTTTCTATTGATATCCTTATGTGAGTCCAAAACTCCCATTACAATGAGCGAGCATCAAATGCAGCAAGCTCCAATCCAGTCCCTTTGTGCCAAATTATTTATACCGCCAATTTACTCAAGAACATCAATCTATATGCAATTCCTTCTCAACTGTAGAATCATCGCATTAAACATTTACTTGATTTCAACCAACAAAGAGACACAATTCCTTACATTTGACATATAACATGACATGTATAACAGACAGGTGACAGACTAGACAAACACCAGTTGGACACACATACACCTGCATTCTAATCAATACCCCATCATGGGATTTGAATGAACCCCCTTAATGACGTCTTTAAACACCATTGTAGCCTAATTTGTCCCCCCACTGTGGGCTCTGGGTTCACGTTCCTTCTGACCACTCTTTAAAGTGCAGGAACAAGGCGAATCCTTACGTTTTCTCTTGGGTGCTCCCCGGTATCCTTTACGTTTTATCTCGGGTGCCCCCCAGTATTCTTTACGTTTTATCTCAGGTGCCCTCCCGGTATTCTTACTTGAACCACTACTGTCCTTCATGCTTCTTATTTCATTCTGCTTGCTCTTTTATTTATTTGCCATATTTCCCTATATTATGGCTGCCTTTATTTTTCTGGAGGCCATCTGTTTCTACCTTGTGTCTGCAAATGTTCATAATTCGCAGCCTGTGCCTGAATTACTAAAATCCTTCATCTCCCCCTTTTTTTTTTCCGTTATTTCTTCACCAGGTTATACAGCTGGCTACATTCATCCCACTGCACTGCACACATATCAAAATCTTTTACTTCTCACTCACCCAATCTCATTTGCCTTCTGCCGCTTTCATGCCTTCAAAATTGCTTGAGTTTAACTGGGGTATGCCCTAAATAATCATGCTTTCCTTGGTAACCCCAACACTGTCATCATGCTTTCACGCTTTGTCATTCAAGTCTTTCTTCATTTACCTAATTCCAACGATACCAACATCTCAACTGCCCGTCTCAAACCGAGAGTTTTTCCCCATCTAATAAAAATGTTCTCCACTCCGGCTGACAAGGCTTCAAAATTGTAAACGACCACCCCTGGTATGACTCCATGCAGACTGTCCCACCAGTCACGGTGGAGCCCCTCGAAAAAGCCTTTAGGAGCACCCCAAAAACCCCCTTCACTACATGTGTGCTATCCCCAAAATTCCTCAAAAGCAGGTCACAGATGATCCAGTAACCTCCTTTATTTCAGGGGGCATTCTAAGTCAAAAATGATATAACGCATGAATGGCAATGGACCATTCAGCTACAGGGCAGAGCCTGCCCCTGTCTGCACGTTGATTTAAAACCCCATGTAAAATCACTTGCTCCTCATCTCATGACGTTTATCTCTACCTCTTTTAATTCTAACACTATTTTTGTAGCTGTAAAATAACCCTTGCTCATACCATGCCAGGTTACATGCTACACTCTGTTTGCTGCACTTTTATCGTTCCAGTGCCATTTCAGGGATGTCATTTGGGGGTCGCCAGAGGTTGTGGCTGCACCCCCGGAGGTATCCCATGTTGCCCCGCGGTTCCCTTTGCTACCCTAGAAATTGAAAAAATGTTTAAACCTTTTCCTATAGTGGTATCATCAGAGGTCAGGGTCCTGAGACATCACTTCTGCTACCTCTATCATTTTGGTGGAGTGACATCCCTGTGTCATTACTTCCCTTTCACTATCTCATTTGCTAATGCGTCCGGCCCTTTCCTTTCCCTGCCATACTTACTCCACCTGCTCATTCATTTCTCGTGTCATTATCAGTGTTAAATTGTATTACTACACTGCCATTCTTGCAGGCATCTTACAAAATCTTCACAAGCTCTAAAAGTGCAGAGTGCCGCAGTATGCAACTCTCAGTATTCTTTGAAAGAATACACATGTCTTCGCACCAGATGAGCTGCTCACAGGCTAACCATGGAGCAAAGGCTACTTTTTTAAAGTCACAAATGCAAGTCTTGCACAGCGCTGGCATATTTAACTGATGCTGCTGCTATGGTCAGTTCAGTCCTGTGGCGGCTGGTGACTTGAAAGTTGGTGGGAGGTCGGTAGCGAACTAGGCCACCTTACACCAACCAGTGTGCTGGTGGCTACTCCCTCTGCGAGGTATTTTGGAAAAATGGCTTCCAATATGTGCAATTTACTGTCCAGGCCCTACAAAAATATGACATTACCAATCCTGGCCTAATTATGAGTCTAAACAACCTGGAATCCACCGAAATGTCGGCAATGGTTTTTTCCCAGCTCACGGACACCTGGACTGGACTAATGTGAAGGCATTAACAAATAATGGCTTCAAATACAATTTTCTAAAATAGAACACCTATCAATACCCCCAAAGGCAGTTCAAAAACTAGGAACACTGCACCTCTACCATACAACGCAGATACACAATAAACTTAACTAAAAGTCCACATATCAGAAATGCAAGCAATATCTTAGCCAATGTGTCTGCAAACAAAGGGTATGAAAGCCACGTGTCCAAACAGCACACCATTGAGTGTCATGTATGAGGCTGGTGGCATTCACAGATATGCACAGACACAGACTCTGCCCTTTACAGGATCTCTGCTAGCCCAGAAAGGGGTTGAGAGCGAGGAGACAGCTAAATTAGACTATAACCTCCATTCTCTAGCTCCTTCAGAGCCACGCATGCTATAGAAAGCAACATTCATATACTGGCTGCCATAATCCATTTGCCTAAGTTGCTGGCAGTCCTGCATGTATGTGCCACTGGGACTGCTGGCACAATGATCCAGCCAATATTTTCTGTGATGCTCGGCCAGGGCCAGGTTATCTACCTGCACCAGCTGCTTGCCACCCTACAATATAAAGGAATAGAAATGAAGCTAAGACCTGTTTCATTGTCATCACTGGTTTCCCCATTGGGTGCGCAGGATGGTTACACAGCTTTGAATTCCTCCTTCCCATGCGAGGATAAAAATCCTTATTTACCAATTCAGTTATGTGCGCTCACCCTGCAACATTAGTGTTAAAAATCACCACTACTGCTAGTATTCTGTTTCCATACAGCACTTAACAATACATAAACACATACACATGCGTCACTGCAGGGCCTACCTAGTTGAGAAGCTTTTCCGACATGCAATGCGAGAAGCAAGCTTTTCTTAAATCCTGCGCTACTCCCCAGTACTCTTGCTCATGGACTCCTTGTTACCCACTGCTGTCCCCATTCACCAAAAAGGGCTAATGCCACAGGGCTGAGCTCCACCGTCTTTTCCCCAAATCATGGAATGCTTTTCTAGTGGATTTGGCGCAGAACCATCCCTTCTTATTTCTCGCAAAATTGTCAACCCTGCGTTGGTTACCTACCTCTATCATTTCCTCCAGCAGTGTCTGTACATATCCCCCTTTTGCTAAATTAACCACTATTCTGTGTTTTACTTAATATACACTATCCAGTGTGAGCTTAACATGCAGCTCATCCATAGCAACTATAATATATATCTATTTGTCTTATAACCAGAGGCAATGCTTCATCACGCAGCCCCTAGTGTATGCCTTTTACTGTAATTCTGCAAGCCCCTTCTTTTCAATAGCACCACAATGTCTATCGGCTTCTGCATGCTCCATGCTACTAGGAATCGCTCATTCCTTGCCACACGACAGTAGACCCCAGAGACGTTTTATGGAAGGGCTCATGGGGTGGCTGCCCAGGGCCCCCACAATGCTGCTTGGTCTAAAGCAAGATTCCAGTTTACATTGGGCTAAAATAGCTAATTCCAGGAAAATTTGATTGCATGCTGCTGAGGCTTCAAACCCATTGCCTGTCAGTTTTGACAAGTACATTCTGCCTTAATCAATTAAAACGTGCAGTGCCTTTCATTTTCATTGTGGAATATATCATTTGGGTAGCACGATCTTTGTAGCGTTACTTCCCCCCTGTGGGAATGTTGCTGATCGTGTGCAATAGCCAAAGTTAAAATCCATATTCATCCACGGGGTTTCAGAAGTTTTCTCAGTGTGTTAAGCACTTATTGTAGGGATATGTGTTCATTTGAAGGATCAGAAGGGCACATCCCAGTGAGGCTGGCTGAACCGTTTTTAAATCTGAAGTTCACAAATATACCTGCACAATTACTTGGGTTTGTAGCACAAGCGGCGTGATTAGCAGCACTGTTCCTGCACCAGATAGGGGTTAAAATTAGTTTGCTCAGGTGGACATTCCTAGAACCTAAGCAATCCCTTAAAAGATGTGCATAGAATATCTGTCCAAGCGGCAAACACGTATGCAAATTCGAGACTGTGCAGCAAATGTGTTCATGCTTGTATCCTGGCTATGCCAGCAGATGGTACAGTGATCCTGGTCAAAACGTATACAATCCCTTGCATTACTGTGCTGTTTTCTGAAAGGTTTTACCTACTTGCATGCGGGAAATCCCCTTGATCATGGAGAACTGATGCTACCATCATTCCCACGTTGTGTAACCCCCTTCTGTAATATTTTGGTTTTAAAAATTGTCAGGTTCGGAAATGCGGGTTGCGTACTATTGCAAGTCAGTTTTATAACATTAGATTGTTTTAGATCATGTTGATAGCTGGAACAGAAAGTGCTCAACTGCTTGGAATTGCAATATTGGCACAAATCCCAGCTTCACCCCTTAAACGCTGTGTGATCCTGGGCATCTCATTTAATCTTTTATACATTTTAAATGCTTGTCTTAAGTGCTACACGGCCGCATAGTATGTGTCACTGAGAGTAGGGCCTCAAGGCAATACTGAATGTTCCCACACAGATGCCTCTCATAACCCGGATGAGGCGCACACAAGCTATCAGTAATAATGCATTTCTTGTTAACCTCATTGGCAGCGCGCAAAATATGTCTTTTTCGTCCGTGCTCATTCATCCTTATCGGAATGTACATTCTTGTTAGTTCCCCAGACCCTCCAGGTCACCCCAATAATGTATGCCTATTCTTGAAACTCCACAATGGGGCCTAGCTTTTAGTCATCCGCTCCTAAGAGCTGGGATGTCCGCTCACCAGTACTAAAATGAAAGGATCTTGCAGTGCTTTCCACAGCAGGCCGGACGCATTAATATGCAATCAAGCCCTTTTCCTACAATTGCTGGGGCTGCTCTGCCGTGAGACACATTCATTCTGCATGCAATGCACTCTGTCTTAGAAATTAAATGCAATATCTAACATACATGCACTCAAACATTCTATAGATCACTGAAATAACCTCACAATTACATCGGCTGTTAGCATGCCCACCACGAGTCAAGAATAACAAAAATGTGATGACCCAGCCAGATCTGAGCCCTGCATTTCCCAGCCATCCCATGGAAATATTTAGGTGTTGTTTTCATTAATAAATATCCCCTTAGCGCTTGGTTCATACATGAACTGCACTAGTGTATTTCCCCTATCTTTAAATGTGGGCCTTTTATTCCATAATTCACAACAATGCTCAGAATGATTCTTTGCATTTTGCGATCTACTTTTCATACCTTGTTTCCACGAGACCTACAGCCTGTCTTTTTTTTCCATGCAGCTTTGCAAGGCAGGGTCATTTGCCGGGCACTATTTTATCTCCAAACTGTCTTTGCACATTCCTTCCTTGACAAATCACTGCTCACTTTCGTGGACCATAAAGCAAGCATGTTTTCATTTCTCTTGTCACGCTCTCAATGCACGAGAACAGCACTTCCTTAAATCACTACAACTCAGCCATTTCAATGCTAAAATCTATTGTTCTTAGCATGATTTATCAGTTATCTTGTCTTCTACGAAGACATCACACATTTAACTCCATGGCTGCTGGTTTGAAACAAAATATGTTTGCTTAAATGTACCAGCTTTTGTGCACATTTGACAGGTTGTCTAACTATTTTTGGGGTGCAATCACCACGAATTTGTGTGTTTTAAACTATAATATCTGACCACTTTTTTTAATGCACTTTTTTGCAATTTCAAAATGTTGGCTTGATGCCAACTTTTTATTCAGCTTAAAATATAATTTTTATACTAGTTCCACTGTTTCAACTGCACACGCAGAAAGTTATGCCACAAAGCGAGCCACATGAACAGCCACAACATACAAATTTGGACACATACATAGCGTGCCATGTAACAAAGTCAAACACAACCTGCATGCATGTCCCTCATTAATATTTTACTCTTGTTATTGATTTTTAAGTGCAGGTAATGTTTAACTTCCATTATTCTTTTTCCCTGTGTCCCCGTCTCTCTCTATCGGCTACGGCAGATTTCACTCACCTTCTGTTAAAGCGCCGCCGTCCCTTTGCGATCACTGCCTTCTTCAGGTTTTTCATCTGGTCCGCTGGGATGTGCCAGGTCCCTTCAGGCCCCACCTGCAGTCATTGTCTATGGGGAGCTTCACAGTCTACTGAGCCCGAAATGGCAAAGGACTCGTGATATTGCCGTAAGACCTAGAGTTACTTTGTCAACGGCCATTAGGTGACTTATTTTAATCAATAGTTGATGGTCAAAACCATCCTCTGCTGCCAAATGTACAGGAGGGCGCACAGTCTTCTGACGAGGCCATAGGTCAGAGCACACCCTCTAGTACCTGTAAAATAAGATAGCTGCACCTTGAGGAGGTTGGGGTGCAGGATTCAAATACTTCAACACAATTCAATAAGCACCACTCAATGGATCAGCACAGAGACTGTTCAATTCATAAGGATTCATTTCATCATAGCTGCCACATCGCAGCCCTATCTGCTGTGGTCAAGTTCCCTGCCTCAAAAAAGAACCCCCTCCCAGCATTACACAGAGCTCATTTATAGCAAAATGGGAGGGAGCAAAATGCCCCCAACTCTTCCTGCACAGTCTTAAGCAACTCCTTTGTTAAACATTAGCTCATTGGGCAATAAAATGTAATTGGTCTAACCCTTCAGAATGAAATATGCTCTATCGTGCATGTCTGACTTGTCCTCCAGTGTTCTATTCAATTTACAGTTGATGCAGCTGGACTCTTCCAGATAAGGCTTCAGACACAGCCTCATTAAAAGTCTAGGTTTTTGTCCATTAGTCAAGTTTCTGAAAGCATGATTTCCTCGAATGTCTCAACTTTAAAATGATCTCATATTTATACACTTTGAGCACTCCTCAGTTTCTTCTTGTTCAAGCCACAATTTGGCTACATGTATTTCCATTAAAGGCCTTTTAGCCAGAATTATTTTCTGTCTGTGTATAGAATATCTCATTGTCCATTCTGTGCTTTGCCACCTTATTACATCATGGTAATGCCATTTTCGACATTATAAACACAATGCCTTTTGAATACTTGTATATTGCAACATTATAAAAAAACATTTTCGCATAATTGCAACACCACATTAGTCCCTTTGAATTTATCTGGTTAGGTTTAAGTGGGGGGGGGCTCACTTCATTCAGCTGTGGCTTCAATATATATATATATAGGTCGGGACCTTTATTACACTCTCCCGTATTGAAAATTCAGTTGTTTGTAAAACAACAACTTTAAACCATATTCTATTTCCATTCACCTTAACATTTATCTAAACATTTCTTAACACGATCTTATAATTTGGCATATACTAACGTATTGTCATACTAAAAACAAACATGTCTGTGTCATCTCCTTCCATGTAAGCCCTACTTCCTGTAATTATGTGCCTTTAATCTAACTGTATGCCTTGGACTATTCACAGCCATTGTGAGACTCAAGAGGTTTGGTCAAGCTTTGAGGTAACCCATTAGCCCATTGTCTCTTCATATGTCACACCTTGTCTGCAACTCCCACCCCAACAAAGTACAATCTCTCCTTGAGCATCTTCTCCTGCCCATGAATATCATTCCCTTCGTCACTTCCTCTTGTCCACACTCTTTCCTTTTCTGTATCTTCCGTTGTAGTTGTCATGAGTTTGGTGGTAGTGGACGGTCTGTGTCCTGTCGCATTTTCCTTTCCATTATGCTGTTTTCACAGTCAGTCTCCCAGGTTCTTTTGAAGCTTAGACCAGAAGTCCATTGTTTTTTCCCTTTCACATGAAGTTCACTTTTTCCCAGAGTGTTTCTCTTTCAAATGGGTTCACTGTTCGATAGGTTCACAAGAGGGGGCGGTTCAGCACGGGGATGCAGGGTTGGGGGAGTCTCTTTGCAGACATAATTCAGCATCAGGCTTTCACTGGGTTCCTCTACGACCTCCCTCTCTCCTCACGCGGTTCAACGTCAATTTTCCAAGGCATACAGGACCCTCGACGTATACCTGTAATATAAAACGGAATGAGTTTCTTTTGTAAAATACACGGGTCTCTACTTATCTAACACATTTCCTACCAACCCATTTCCTTAAAACCTCTTTTCGCATTGGCTATTATACCTTATTCCCTAGAATTGAGACATTCCCTCTTATTTGACACCCCTGCCTCCTAGACAAGCTACACAACATTTCCTTTTAAACATTTCCCTTTTGTGGGTCATTTTTATAACATAACTAAAATACCCCCCATTCTTAGCACTGTGTCAGCTGGCTTAGACAATGATTATTGTTTTCAATACCACTCAATACATTACGTCCATAATGGGACACATTTTCCCCTTCCGGCTGCCACATGCAATCCTAGGGAGACAAAACAATTAAAGAAAGATGTCGTCCTTTTTCCTGGTCTTCTAGGCAGGTCCGTAGTAGATGACAGAAACGTCCTTGGGGATCCCCGTCGTCTGTAGAAAGTCAAAATAAAGGCAAAAATTATTCGGCCATTTGCAAGGGGTCAGGTTTTCTTCCCGACTTTAACCCCCTTCCTCCCTTTCTGCTATCAAAAAATACTCTCTGGGTCATTTTCCCCTATTCGTTGGTGCACATAAACAACTAATTCCCAACCAACCCGCGGGGATACTTAATTTCAGCTTGGTTCTTTGCTCAGTTTAGCTATATTCTTCCAGGTTAGCAGTACATTTTTCCTGGTTAGCTGCACATACTTCTTCAGTTTACAAGCCATTCTGCCTATTCTTTTTTCTTTGTTAGTTGGGCCATGGTCTATGCTTGTGCTTTGTGGTCATCCTAGGGAGATAAAACAGAGGCGTTTCGCACACCGTCCCTGTCTAACTTGATCTAGCCTACCCCTGTCTTCTAAGACTATGGCACCAATTCTTACTACGTGCCTCCACCTTGATTGTTCCCATTAATGTTTTGCCAATTCTAATGCTTGCATACCTCTATCCTAACAATCTTTTTGGCATTATGAACATGAAAATAATTACTCACCTTCAATTTACTTCTGTTTTCTGTGGTTGTCTGGAATGGCCATGCTGTTTATTTATTTCTCTACTCTTTCCGCGCCTGATTATACCTATCTTGGGAAAAACAACTAACTTGTGAAGACCTTATGTGTCTTTCTACCTTTTCCTGTTACTCACCTGGATCCCTTTACCTTTAGTGTTGATCAATTGCGTGTTTACACCCTTTTGGCCTGAACTAGTACTCACCTTTTTCTCTTTTCTCCCTAATTTAAGGCCAGGCAGACAATTTCTTGTGCTTTCACGCAAGAGGTCCACAGCTTGTCTCTAAAATAAATCAAAATTGTTATTGGCATTCACAAGTTGGTTTGCTTACTTCACCATATTTACTTTAAAATGGTTGTGCAAGTTTTCGTTTGTTTAATTGACCCAATTTTATCAGCCATACTCCTTTTCTTCGCCTTCATGGTCTTATTGCCCAATTCTCCTTTTTTCTGTTAGCCAGGAAACCTCATAAGTGCTATTTGTTTTCCACGTTTTGCTCTTTTTCTTTATGCTTTTGAGTGTATCCCTTATCCTTTAATAAATTTTTTATTCAATATAACCACTAACTTTCAGTGTTTCCTGATTTATTTATTTATTTATTTATTTATTTCTGTGACCAATCCTTTTGTGCTTCCTCGCCTCTTCTCTGACCCTTATCTTCTCCCTTTTTCTTATCTCTATATTCATTTTTCCTTTGAATTTCCTCATCCCTTCTTTCATGTAACATTGCTTTCTTTTAACCTTTGCTGTTTCTGTCTGTCACGTTTATAGGCTGCTCTCTGGTTTGCGATCGAGCTGCTTTTCTTGCTCTTCGCGATAAAGCTGTTCTCGCCTTAGCCTAACTTTCCTTCTTATCCTTCTGGCCCTTAACTCCTCTTTAGGCCTTCCATCCTCACTTTCTTTCCCATCGAGTTTCAATGAGATTTGTCCTCCCATCGATTCATCCCTTGTAAATGCTATTTCATCAGTTCTGTCTTTACTTTCTTTCTTCTTTTTTCCCTCTCTTCCCTTGTTGAGAGATGCCCTTGTCTGTGCCTGATCCTCTGTCACGACCCTCGCCCAAAACCCCCTCTGGCAAACTCATTGGCCAGGTGGAGTCAGGACTCGGGCCTCTAGAGCCTGGTATCCTCTTCAAAAGCCCTCATGGGGCCAGTCCTGGAGCCTATGGCACCAGGCTCATACACCATGAAAAACAATGTGCTTGGGAACTACTTTCTTGTATTGTCAGCCAACATGGAGGCATCCACAATGCTTTGTTCATAAGAACCAACCTATGCAGTCTAGTGTTTTGGGTGTGGTAGCCTAGGGACTACTTTGCCTGGACTATTTTGTTGGGGCTATTTAAACCACACTCGAGCAAGACAACACGCTTTGTGTTACTTTGCAGCTTGCAACGTGACGCTCACCGTGTCCAGCTATTCCCTCGAACCTCGGAGAAGCAGAACCTGCAAGGAGACACAAGGAACTTCATTAGCAGCAGCATCTTACCTGCAGCCTTCATCTTTAAATACTTGCAGCTACTGAGAACAGCTTCCTCAAATCTGCACGCCTCCCGGACAGAACGACCTGAAAGAGGAAGATAGAGGCAACATTAAAGAAAGTAGTAGAGACATTTACAAATTACAAACTGCTCAAAAGGCTTACCTGGCTGGTCGCCTCTCGGCTCGCACCACTCCGGATATTCCACTCGCACTGAAGGACACCGCGTCCTACAAGGAAGGAAAACACAGGTTAGCAAAGGCAAGACTTCGCAGCTCTGCGCAAAAGCGCTTACTTACCGCATCATAGCACTCTTAATGCACCATCATTTACCAGTGGGGCTCAACCAAGCCAGTCCGCCGCGCTGAAGCTCTGCATACCCAAGGGAGAAAAAAGAGACATTTTAAACAAAGAAAGGCATGCAGGATAGCAAGAAAAGTAAAGAACAGCAATAAGACCTACCTGAACAATATCAAATGGGCTGGCGTAAGTGAAGTAACTGGACCACACTCGCCAATGAAAGACAACGCGCCCCTGCAAAGAAGGCAGGACGGAGAGCACGGCTAATTCTACCACGAGGTGAGGAGAGGGCACCGGAGGGACTGAAATCAAATGGGGGTGGAGGGAGGATACTTACCCCAGTCGGTCAGTCTTGAAAACAGTCCTCCTGTATTTTCAGGCAGAACCTTCCCTGCAGACCACATCAGGGCAAAGCTGAGAAGCCTACCAGCGAGTAACCCGGCTGGGTGGCGTCCCTGTGGATACCAGGTGAGCGTAACAGAACGCAAAGGCTACCATAACAAATCCACCTGAGCGCCATGGAGACATCACAAATGGACCAATTGGCCCAATTACTCGGAGAGCTTCGTGCTGAGGTTCATTCTGCCTGACAAGAGACTAATGCCCTCCGGAGAGACTTAATAGTGACCAAAGAACACACTGAAGAGATTAGCAGGCAATACTTGCAATCACAGGCAGGACAGACGCCGCTACCTGGAAGCAATCCAATGATACAAAACCCCGCCATACCACCCACTCCGGTACAGATCACGTTACCTGGAACAGTGCCCCTGGCACCACCAGAAAGGTTCTCAGGCAACACACGGAAGTATGCGGCATACATTAATCAGTGCCACCTTCATTTTCTTTGTAGGCCTGGAGCATTTCCAAACGACCAAGCTCGGGTAGCTTTTGTCTTATGATACCTGAGTGGTAGTGCAGCAGATTGGTCGGTGCTCTTGGTAACCCATGACAATCCTCTATTACATGACTTTGGGGGGTTTCAGAGAGAAATAGAAAAACTTTTTGCTCGCCATACCCAGGAACAAGCAGTAGACAATGAACTCTTGTCCCTCCGACAGGGGAATCAGGACTTGTTAACGTACATTGCTACATTCAACAGACTGGTTGCCGAAGCTAGGTAGCCAGAAAACAGAAGAACCACGTTATTCCATCGAGGCTTACGAGGCGAATTAAAGGACGTCTTACCCCAGGTGGTTGATCCACCCAGAGACTGTGCAGAATTCATACATCTGGTCATGCAGTTAGACCACCGGTTGGAGGACTGAAAGGCAGACCGGTCTAAGACGGACCCTCATACCCTGTATGTTCGACCAAGGGAAAACACACCCCGTGTACCTGAAAATGCTGTAGAACCCATGCAGATTGGAGGGATACGGCCTCCATTAACAAAACAAGAGCAGGACAAAAGAAGACAACAACAGCTTTGTTTGTATTTTGGGAAATAGGACATTTCCTGAAGGACTGTCCAGTAAAACCCCCAAGAAGAAC